>NW_026738083.1:0-25795 GCF_949786415.1 Peromyscus eremicus
ATAGAAGAGTGCTCTTTTCTCAAAAGCAGAGTGTGTTTCTTGTAAGGCGAGCTAACGTTTGTTTCCCAGTCCTAAATGGAGTTGAATTACATGCAGTTTTTGGTCCTACGAGCAAGAGTTTTTTCTGGTAAGGAAAGTCACTATTGCGCTCCCATTTCCCTACAAAGTGCAAATAGCACTCGCGTCTGTTCCCAGGAAGTACAGTGTATTGGACTGAAGAGGAGCTACTGTTTTCGTCAGTTTCCTAATCAGAGTTGAACTAGATATGGCTCGTGTGTGTAGGAAGCACAGTTCTTTTGTTCTGAGCAAGCTCACTGTTCTGGCCATATAGGAAACACAGTAGAGTAGAAGAGTGCTCTTTTCTCAAAAGCAGAGTGTGTTTCTTGTAAGGCGAGCTAGCGTTTTTTTCCCAGTCCTAAATGGAGTTGAATCCCATGCAGTTTCTGGTCGTATGAGCAAGAGTTTTTTTCTGGTAAGAAGAGTCACTATTGCGCTTCCATTGCCATACACAGTGCAAATAGCACTCGCTTATCTTCCCAACAAGTACAGTGTATTGGACAGAATAGGAGATACTGTTCTTGTCAGTTTCCTAAGCAGAGTTGAACTAGATATGGCCCGTGTGTAGGAAGCACAGTTCTTTTGTTCTGAGGAAGCTCACTGTTCTGGCATTATAGGAAACACCGTAGAGTAGAAGAGTGCTCTTTTCTCAAAAGCAGAGTGTGTTTCTTGTAATGTGAGCTAGCGTTTGTTTCCCAGTCCTAAATGGAGTTGAATCACATGCAGTTTCTTGTTCTGCGAGCAAGAGTTGTTTTCTGGTAAGAAGAGTCACTATTGCGCTCACATTGCCATACACAGTGCAAATAGCACTGGCGTCTTTTCCCAGCAAGTTCAGTGTATTGGACTGAAGAGGAGATATTGTTCTTGTCAGTTTCCTAAGCAGAGTTGAACTAGATATGGCCCATGTGTGTAGGAAGTACAGTTTGTTTGTTCTGAGCAAGCTCACTGTTCGGACCCCATAGAAAACACAGTAGAGTAGAAGAGTGCTCTTTTCTCAAAAGCCGAGTGTGTTTCTTGTAAGGCGAGCTAGCGTTTGTTTCCCAGTCCTAAATGGAGTTGAATCCTATGCAGTTTCTGGTCCTACGAGCAAGAGTTGTTTTCTGGTAAGAAGAGACACTATTGTGCTCCCATTGTCATACACAGGGCAAATAGCACTGGCGTCTGTTCCCAGCATGTAGAGTGTATTGGACTGAAGAGGAGCTACTGTTCTTTTCAGTTTCCTAAGCAGAATTGAACTGGATATGGCCATGTGTGTAGGAAGCACATTTCTTTTATTCTGAGCAAGCTCGCTGTACTGGCCCTATATTAAACACAGTAGAGTAGAAGAGTGCTCTTTTCTCAAAAGGAGAGTGTGTTTCTTGTAAGGCGTGCTAGCGTTTGTTTCCCAGTCCTAAATGGAGTTGAATCACATGCAGTTTTTGGTCCTACGAGCAAGAGTTGTTTTCTGGTGAGGAAAGTCACTATTGAGCTCCCATTGCCATACACAGTACAAAAAGCACTCGCGTCTGTTCCCAGCAAGTACAGTGTATTGGACTGAAGAGGAGCTACTGTTCTGGTCAGTTTCCTAAGCAGAGTTGAACTATATATGGCCCGTGTGGGTAGAAAGCACAGTTCTTTTGTACTGAGCAAGCTCACTGTTCGGACACCATAGGAAACACAGTAGAGTAGAAGAGTGCCCTTTTCTCAAAAGGAGAGTGTGTTTCTTGTAAGGCGAGCTAGCGTTTGTTTCCCAGTCCTAAATGGAGTTAAATCCCATGCAGTTTTAGGTCCTATGACCAAGAGTTGTTTTCTGGTGAGGAAAGTCACTATTGCGCTCACATTGCCATACACAGTGCAAATAGCACTCGCGTCTGTTCCCAGCAAGTACAGTGTATTGGACTGAAGAGGAGCTCCTGCTCTTTTCAGTTTTTTAAGCAGAATTGAACTAGATATGTCCGTTTGTGTAGGAAGCACAGTTTTTTTGTTCTGAGCAAGCTCACTGTTCTGGCCATATAGGAAACACAGTAGAGTAGAAGAGTGCTTTTTTCTCAAAAGCAGAGTGTGTTTCTTGTAAGGCGAGCAAGCATTTTTTTCTTAGTCCTAAATGGAGTTGAATCCCATGCAGTTTCTGGTCGTATGAGCAAGAGTTGTTTTCTGGTAAGAAGAGTCACTATTGTGCTTCCATTGCCATAAACAGTGCAAATAGCACTCGTGTCTATTCCCAGGAAGTACAGTGTATTGGACTGAAGAGGAGCTACTGTTCTTGTTAGTTTCCTAAGCAGAGTTGAACTAGATATGGCCCGTGTGTGTAGGAAGCACAGTTCTTTTGTTCTGAGCAAGCTAACTGTTCTGGCCCTATAGGAAACACAGTAGAGTAGAAGAGTGCTCTTTTCTCAAAAGCAGAGTGTGTTTCTTGTAAGGCAAGCTAGTGTTTGTTTCCCAGTAAGAAATGGATTGAATCACATGCAGTTTCTTGTCCTATGAGCAAGAGTTGTTTTCTGGTAAGAAGAGTCATTATTGCACTCCCATTGTCATACACAGGGCAAATAGCACTGGCGTCTGTTCTCAGCATGTACAGTGTATTGGACTGAAGAGGATCTACTGTTCTTGTCAATTTCCTAAACAGAATTGAACTAGATATGGCCATGGGTATAAAAAGTACAGTTCTTTTGTTCTGAGCAAGCTCTCTGTTCTGCCCCTATAAGAAACACAGTAGAGTAGAAGAGTGCTCTTTTCTCAAAAGCAGAGTGTGTTTTTTAAGGTGAGCTAGCGTTTATTTCCCAGTTCTAAATGGAGTTGAATCACATGCAGTTTCTGGTCCTATGAGCAAGTGTTGTTTTCTGGTAAGGAAAGTCACTATTGAGCTCCCATTGCCATACACAGTGCAAATAGCACTAGCGTCTGTTTCCAGCAAGTAGAGTGTATTGGACTGAAGAGTAGCTACTGTTCTTGTCAGTTTCCTAAGCAGAATTGAACTATATATGGCCCGTGTGTGTAGGAAGCACAGTTCTTTTGTTCTGAGCAAGCTCACTGTTCGGAACCCATGGGAAACACAGAAGAGTAGAGGAGTGCTCTTTTCTCAAAAGCAGAGTGTGTTTCTTGTAAGGCAAGCTAACGTTTGTTTCTCAGTCCTAAATAAAGTTGAGTCACTTGCAGTTTTTGGTCCTACGAGCAAGAGTTGTTTTATGTTAAGAATTGTCACTATTGCACTCCCATTGTCATACACAGGGCAAATAGCACTGGTGTCGTTTACCAGCATGTACAGTGTATTGGACTGAAGAGTATCTACTGTTCTTGTCAGTTTCTTAAGCAGAATTGATCTAGATATGGCCGTGTGTGTAGGAAGCACAGTTCTTTTGTTCTGAGCAAGCTCACTGTTCTGGCCACATAGGAAACACAGTAGAGTAGAAGAGTGCTCTTTTCTCAAAAGCAGAGTGTGTTTCTTGTAAGGCAAGCTAGCGTTTGTTTCCCAGTCCTAAATGGAGTTGAATCACATGCAATTTTTGAGCCTACGAGCAAGAGTTGTTTTCTGGTAAGGAAAGTCACTATTGAGCTCCCATTGCCATACACAGTGCAAATAGCACTCGCGTCTCTTCCCAGCAAGTACAGTGTATTGGACTGAAGAGGAGCTACTGTTCTTGTCAGTTTCCTAAGCATAGTTGAACTAGATATGGCCCCTGTGTGTAGGAAGCACAGTTCTTTTGTTCTGAGCACGCTCACTGTTCGGAACCCATGGGAAACACAGTAGAGTAGAGGAGTGATCTTTTCTCAAAAGCAGAGTGTGTTTCTTGTAAGGCAAGCTAACGTTTATTTCCCAGCCCTAAATAAAGTTGAGTCACTTGCAGTTTTTGGTCCTATGAGCAAGAATTGTTTTATGGTAAGAATTGTCACTATTGCACTCCCATTGTCATACACAGGGCAAATAGCACTGGTGTCGGTTCCCAGCATGTACATAGTATTGGGTATATTGGACTGAAGAGTATCTACTGTTCTTGTCAGTTTCTTAAGCAGAATTGATCTAGATATGGCCGTGTGTGTAGGAAGCACAGTTCTTTTGTTCTGAGCAAGCTCACTGTTCTGGCCACATAGGAAACACAGTAGAGTAGAAGAGTGCTCTTTTCTCAAAAGCAGAGTGTGTTTCTTGTAAGGCGAGGTAGTGTTTGTTTCCCAGTCCTAAATGGAGTTGAATCCCATGCAGTTTCTGGTCCTACGAGCAAGAGTTGTTTTCTGGTAAGAAGAGACACTATTGTGCTCCCATTGTCATACACAGGGCAAATAGCACTGGCGTCTGTTCCCAGCATGTAGAGTGTATTGGACTGAAGAGGAGCTACTGTTCTTGTCAGTTTCCTAAGCAGAATTGAACTGGATATAACCATGTGTGTAGGAAGCACAGTTCTTTTGTTCTGAGCAAGCTTGCTGTACTGGCCATATAGGAAACACAGGAGAATAGAAGAGTGCTCTTTTCTCAAAAGCAGAGTGTGTTTCTTGTAAGGCGAGCTAACGTTTGTTTCCCAGTCCTAAATGGAGTTGAATTACATGCAGTTTTTGGTCCTACGAGCAAGAGTTTTTTCTGGTAAGGAAAGTCACTATTGCGCTCCCATTTCCCTACAAAGTGCAAATAGCACTCGCGTCTGTTCCCAGGAAGTACAGTGTATTGGACTGAAGAGGAGCTACTGTTCTCGTCATTTTCCTAATCAGAGTTGAACTAGATATGGCTCGTGAGTGTAGGAAGCACAGTTCTTTTGATCTGAGCAAGCTCACTGTTCTGGCCATAAAGGAAACACAGTAGAGTAGAAGAGTGCTCTTTTCTCAAAAGCAGAGTGTGTTTCTTGTAAGGCGAGCTAGCGTTTTTTTCCCAGTCCTAAATGGAGTTGAATCCCATGCAGTTTCTGGTCGTATGAGCAAGAGTTTTTTTCTGGTAAGAAGAGTCACTATTGCGCTTCCATTGCCATACACAGTGCAAATAGAACTCGCTTATCTTCCCAACAAGTACAGTGTATTGGACAGAATAGGAGATATTGTTCTTGTCAGTTTCCTAAGCAGAGTTGAACTAGATATGGCCCATGTGTGTAGGAAGTACAGTTCGTTTTTTCTGAGCAAGCTCACTGTTCGGACCCCATAGGAAACACAGTAGAGTAGAAGAGTGCTCATTTCTCAAAAGCCGAGTGTGTTTCTTGTAAGGCGAGCTAGCGTTTGTTTCCCAGTCCTAAATGGAGTTGAATCCCATGCAGTTTCTGGTCCTACGAGCAAGAGTTGTTTTCGGGTAAGAAGAGACACTATTGTGCTCCCATTGTCATACACAGGGCAAATAGCACTGGCGTCTGTTCCCAGCATGTAGAGTGTATTGGACTGAAGAGGAGCTACTGTTCTTTTCAGTTTCCTAAGCAGAATTGAACTGGATATGGCCATGTGTGTAGGAAGCACAGTTCTTTTGTTCTGAGCAAGCTCGCTGTACTGGCCCTATAGGAAACACAGTAGAGTAGAAGAGTGCTCTTTTCTCAAAAGGAGAGTGTGTTTCTTGTAAGGCGTGCTAGCGTTTGTTTCCAGTCCTAAATGGAGTTGAATCACATGCAGTTTTTGGTCCTACGAGCAAGAGTTGTTTTCTGGTGAGGAAAGTCACTATTGCGCTCCCATTGCCATACACAGTACAAAAAGCACTCGCGTCTGTTCCCAGCAAGTACAGTGTATTGGACTGAAGAGGAGCTACTGTTCTGGTCAGTTTCCTAAGCAGAGTTGAACTATATATGGCCCGTGTGTAGAAAGCACAGTTCTTTTGTACTGAGCAAGCTCACTGTTCGGACACCATAGGAAACACAGTAGAGTAGAAGTGTGCCCTTTTCTCAAAAGCAGAGCGTGTTTCTTGTAAGGCGAGCTAGCGTTTGTTTCCCAGTCCTAAGTGGAGTTGAATCACATGCAGTTTCTGGTCCTACGAGCAAGAGTTGTTTTCTGGTAAGGAGAGACACTATTGTGCTCCCATTGCTGTACACAGTGCAAATAGCACTGGCGTCTGTTCCCAGCAAGTACAGTGCATTGGACTGAAGATGATCTACTGTTCTTGTCAGTTTCCTAAGCAGAATTGAACTAGATATGGCCCGTGTGTGAAGGAAGCACAGTTCTTTTGTTCTGAGCAAGCTCACTGTACTGGCCCTATAGGAAACACAGGAGAACAGAAGAGTGCTCTTTTCTCAAAAGCAGAGTGTGTTTCTTGGAAGGCGAGCTAACGTTTGTTTCCCAGTCCTAAATGGAGTTGAATCACATGCAGTTTTTGGTCCTACGAGCAAGAGTTTTTTTCTGGTAAGGAAAGTCACTATTGCGCTCCCATTTCCATACAAAGTGCAAATAGCACTCGCGTCTATTCCCAGCAAGTACAGTGTATTGGACAGAATAGGAGATACTGTTCTTGTCAGTTTCCTAAGCAGAGTTGAACTAGATAAGGCCCGTGTGTGTAGGAAGCACAGTTCTTTTGTTCTGAGCAAGCTCGCTGTACTGGCCCTATAGGAAACACAGTAGAGTAGAAGAGTGCTCTTTTCTCAAAAGGAGAGTGTGTTTCTTGTAAGGCGAGCTAGCGTTTGTTTCCCAGTCCTAAATGGAGTTAAATCCCATGCAGTTTTAGGTCCTATGAGCAAGAGTTGTTTTCTGGTGAGGAAAGTCACTATTGCGCTCACATTGCCATACACAGTGCAAATAGCACTCGCGTCTGTTCCCAGCAAGTACAGTGTATTGGACTGAAGAGGAGCTACTGTTCTTGCCAGTTTTTTAAGCAGAATTGAACTAGATATGTCCGTTTGTGTAGGAAGCACAGGTTTTTTGTTCTGAGCAAGCTCACTGTTCTGGCCATATAGGAAACACAGTAGAGTAGAAGAGTGCTTTTTTCTCAAAATCAGAGTGTGTTTCTTGTAAGGCGAGCTAGCATTTTTTTCTTAGTCCTAAATGGAGTTGAATCCCATGCAGTTTCTGGTCGTATGAGCAAGAGTTGTTTTCTGGTAAGAAGAGTCACTATTGTGCTTCCATTGCCATAAACAGTGCAAATAGCACTCGCGTCTATTCCCAGGAAGTACAGTGTATTGGACTGAAGAGGAGCTACTGTTCTTGTTAGTTTCCTAAGCAGAGTTGAACTAGATATGGCCCGTGTATGTAGGAAGCACAGTTCTTTTGTTCTGAGCAAGCTAACTGTTCTGGCCCTATAGGAAACACAGTAGAGTAGAAGAGTGCTCTTTTCTCAAAAGCAGAGTGTGTTTCTTGTAAGGCAAGCTAGTGTTTGTTTCCCAGTAAGAAATGGACTGAATCACATGCAGTTTCTTGTCCTACGAGCAAGAGTTGTTTTCTGGTAAGAAGAGTCATTATTGCACTCCCATTGTCATACACAGGGCAAATAGCACTGGCGTCTGTTCTCAGCATGTACAGTGTATTGGACTGAAGAGGATTTACTGTTCTTGTCAATTTCCTAAACAGAATTGAACTAGATATGGCCATGGGTATAGGAAGTACAGTTCTTTTGTTCTGAGCAAGCACTCTGTTCTGGCCCTATAGGAAACACAGTAGAGTAGAAGAGCGCTCTTTTCTCAAAAGCCGAGTGTGTTTCTTGTAAGGCGAGCTAGCGTTTGTTTCCCAGCCCTAAATAAAGTTGAGTCACTTGCAGTTTTTGGTCCTACGAGCAAGAATTGTTTTATGGTAAGAATTGTCACTATTGCACTCCCATTGTCATACACAGGGCAAATAGCACTGGTGTCGGTTCCCAGCATGTACAGTGCATTGGGTGTATTGGACTGAAGAGGAGCTACTGTTCTTGTCAGTTTCTTAAGCAGAATTGATCTAGATATGGCCGTGTGTGTAGGAAGCACAGTTCTTTTGTTCTGAGCAAGCTCACTGTTCTGGCCACTTAGGAAACACAGTAGAGTAGAAGAGTGCTCTTTTCTCAAAAGCAGAGTGTGTTTCTTGTAAGGCGAGGTAGCGTTTGTTTCCCAGTCCTAAATGGAGTTGAATCCCATGCAGTTTCTGTTCCTACGAGCAAGAGTTGTTTTCTGGTAAGAAGAGACACTATTGTGCTCCCATTGTCATACACAGGGCAAATAGCACTGGCGTCTGTTCCCAGCATGTAGAGTGTATTGGACTGAATAGGAGCTACTGTTCTTGTCAGTTTCCTAAGCAGAATTGAACTGGATATGGCCATGTGTGTAGGAAGCACAGTTCTTTTGTTCTGAGCAAGCTTGCTGTACTGGCCATATAAGAAACACAGGAGAATAGAAGAGTGCTCTTTTCTCAAAAGCAGAGTGTGTTTCTTGTAAGGCGAGCTAACGTTTGTTTCCCAGTCCTAAATGGAGTTGAATCCCATGCAGTTTCTGGTCGTATGAGCAAGAGTTTTTTTCTGGTAAGAAGAGACACTATTGCGCTTCCATTTCCATACACAGTGCAAATAGCACTCGCTTATCTTCCCAACAAGTACAGTGTATTGGACAGAATAGGAGATACTGTTCTTGTCAGTTTCCTAAGCAGAGTTGAACTAGATATGGACCGTGTGTGTAGGAAGCACAGTTCTTTTGTTCTGAGGAAGCTCACTGTTCTGGCATTATAGGAAACACCGTAGAGTAGAAGAGTGCTCTTTTCTCAAAAGCAGAGTGTGTTTCTTGTAAGGCGAGCAAACGTTTGTTTCCCAGTCCTAAATGGAGTTGAATCACATGCAGTTTTTGGTCCTGGGAGCAAGAGTTTTTTTCTGGTAAGGAAAGTCACTATTGCGCTCCCATTTCCATACAAACTGCAAATAGCACTCGCGTCTATTCCCAGCAAGTACGGTGTATTGGACTGAAGAGGAGCTACTGTTCTCGTCAGTTCCTAAGCAGAGTTGAACTAGATATGGCCCGTGTGTGTAGGAAGCACAGTTCTTTTGTTCTGAGCAAGCTCACTGTTCTGGCCCTATGGGAAACACAGTAGAGTAGAAGAGTGCTCTTTTCTCAAAAGCAGAGTGTGTTTCTTGTAAGGCGAGGTAGCGTTTGTTTCCCAGTCCGAAATGGAGTTGAATCCCATGCAGTTTCTGGTCCTACGAGCAAGAGTTGTTTTCTGGTAAGAAGAGACACTATTGTGCTCCCATTGTCATACACAGGGCAAATAGCACTGGCGTCTGTTCCCAGCATGTAGAGTGTATTGGACTGAAGAGGAGCTACTGTTCTTGTCAGTTTCCTAAGCAGAATTGAACTAGATATGGCCCTTGTGTGAAGGAAGCACAGTTCTTTTGTTCTGAGCAAGCTCACTGTACTGGCTCTATAGGAAACACAGCAGAGTAGAAGAGTGCTCTTTTCTCAAAAGCAGAGTGTGTTTCTTGTAAGGCAAGCTAGTGTTTGTTTCCCAGTAAGAAATGTATTGAATCACATGCAGTTTCTTGTCCTACGAGCAAGAGTTGTTTTCTGGTAAGAAGAGTCATTATTGCACTCCCATTGTCATACACAGGGCAAATAGCACTGGCGTCTGTTCTCAGCATGTACAGTGTATTGGACTGAAGAGGATCTACTGTTCTTGTCAATTTCCTAAACAAAATTGAACTAGATATGGCCATGGGTATAGGAAGCACAGTTCTTTTGTTCTGAGCAAGCTCTCTGTTCTGGCCCTATATGAAACACAGTAGAGTAGAAGAGTGCTCTTTTCCCAAAAGCAGAGTGTGTTTTTGTAAGGTGAGCTAGCGTTTATTTCCCAGTTCTAAATGGAGTTGAATCACATGCAGTTTCTGGTCCTATGAGCAAGAGTTGTTTTCTGGTAAGGAAAGTCACTATTGAGCTCCCATTGCCATACACAGTGCAAATAGCACTAGCGTCTGTTTCCAGCAAGTAGAGTGTATTGGACTGAAGAGGAGCTACTGTTCTTGTCATTTTCCTAAGCATAGTTGAACTAGATATGGCCCCTGTGTGTAGGAAGCACAGTTCTTTTGTTCTGAGCAAGCTCACTGTTCGGAACCCATGGGAAACACAGTAGAGTAGAGGAGTGCTCTTTTCTCAAAAGCAGAGTGTGTTTCTTGTAAGGCAAGCTAACGTTTGTTTCCCAGTCCTAAATAAAGTTGAGTCACTTGCAGTTTTTGGTCCTACGAGCAAGAATTGTTTTATGGTAAGAATTGTTACTATTGCACTCCCATTGTCATACACAGGGCAAATAGCACTGGTGTCGGTTCCCAGCATGTACAGTGTATTGGACTGAAGAGTATCTACTGTTCTTGTCAGTTTCTTAAGCAGAATTGATCTAGATATGGCCGTGTGTGTAGGAAGCACAGTTCTTTTGTTCTGAGCAAGCTCACTGTTTGGACCCCATAGGAAACACAATAGAGTCGAAGAGTGCTCTTTTCTCAAAAGCAGAGTGTGTTATTGTAAGGCGAGCTAGCATTTGCTTTCCAGTCAGAAATGGAGTTGAATCACACGCAGTTTCTGGTCCTACGAGCAAGAGTTGTTTTCTGGTAAGAAGAGTCACTATTGTGCTCTCATTCCCATACTCAGTGCAAATAGCACTCGCGTCTGTTCCCAGCAAGTACAGTGTATTGGACTAAAGAGGATCCTCTGTTCTTGTCAGTTTCCTAAGCAGAGTTGAACTAGATATGTCCCCGGTGTGTAGGAAGCACAGTTCTTTTGTTCTGAGCAAGCTCACTGTTCGGACCACATAGGAAACACAGTAGAGTAGAAGAGTGCCCTTTTCTCAAAAGCAGAGTGTGTTATTGAAAGGCGAGCAAGCATTTGTTTCCCAGTCCTAAATGGAGTTGAATCACATGCAGTAATTGGTCTTACGAACAAGAGTTGTTTTCTGGTAAGGAAAGTCACTATAGCGCTCCCAATGCCATACACAGTGCAAATAGCACTCGCGTCTCTTCCCAGCAAGTACAGTGTATTGGACTGAAGAGGAGCTACTGTTCTTGTCAGTTTCCTAAGCATAGTTGAACTAGATATGGCCCCTGTGTGTAGGAAGCACAGTTTTTTGTTCTGAGCAAGCTCACTGTTCAGAACCCATGGGAAAAACAGTAGAGTAGAGGAGTGCTCTTTTCTCAAAAGCAGAGTGTGTTTCTTGTAAGGCAAGCTAACGTTTGTTTCCCAGCCCTAAATAAAGTTGAGTCACTTGCAGTTTTTGGTCCTACGAGCAAGAATTGTTTTATGGTAAGAATTGTCACTATTGCACTCCCATTGTCATACACAAGGCAAATAGCACTGGTGTCGGTTCCCAGCATGTGCAGGGTATTGGGTGTATTGGACTGAAGAGTATCTACTGTTCTTGTCAGTTTCTTAAGCAGAATTGATCTAGATATGGCCGTGTGTATAGGAAGCACAGTTCTTTTGTTCTGAGCAAGCTCACTGTTCTGGCCACATAGGAAACACAGTAGAGTAGAAGAGTGCTCTTTTCTCAAAAGCAGAGTGTGTTTCTTTTAAGGCGAGGTAGTGTTTGTTTCCCAGTCCTAAATGGAGTTGAATCCCATGCAGTTTCTGGTCCTACGAGCAAGAGTTGTTTTCTGGTAAGAAGAGACACTATTGTGCTCCCATTGTCATACACAGGGCAAATAGCACTGGCGTCTGTTCCCAGCATGTAGAGTGTATTGGACTGAAGAGGAGCTACTGTTCTTGTCAGTTTCCTAAGCAGAATTGAACTAGATATGGCCCGTGTGTGAAGAAGCACAGTTCTTTTGTTCTGAGCAAGCTCACTGTACTGGCACTATAGGAAACACAGCAGAGTAGAAGAGTGCTCTTTTCGCAAAAGCAGAGTGTGTTTCTTGTAAGGCGAGCTAGCGTTTGTTTCCCAGTCCTAAATGGAGTTGAATCGCATGCAGTTTTTGGTCCAATGAGCAAGAGTTGTTTTCTGGTAAGGAAAGTCACTATTGCGCTCCCATTTCCATACAAAGTGCAAATAGCACTCGCGTCTATTCCCAGCAAGTACAGTGTATTGGACTGAAGAGAAGGTACTGTTCTCGTCAGTTCCTAAGCAGAGTTGAACTAGATATGGCCCGTGTGTGTAGGAAGCACAGTTCTTTTGTTCTGAGCAAGCTCACTCTTCTGGCCCTATGGGAAACACAGTAGAGTAGAAGAGTGCTCTTTTCTCAAAAGCAGAGTGTGTTTCTTGTAAGGCGAGGTAGCGTTTGTTTCCCAGTCCTAAATGGAGTTGAATCCCATGCAGTTTCTGGTCCTATGAGCAAGAGTTGTTTTCTGGTAAGAAGAGACACTATTGTGCTCCCATTGCCATACACAGTACAAATAGCACTCGCGTCTGTTCCCATCAAGTACAGTGTATTGGACTGAAAAGGAGCTACTGTTCTGGTCAGTTTCCTAAGCAGAGTTGAACTACATATGGCCCGTGTGTGTAGGAAGCACAGTTCTTTTGTACTGAGCAAGCTCACTGTTCGGACACCATAGGAAACACAGTAGAGTAGAAGTGTGCCCTTTTCTCAAAAGAAGAGCGTGTTTCATGTAAGGCGAGCTAGCGTTTGTTTCCCAGTCCTAAGTGGAGTTGAATCACATGCAGTTTCTGGTCCTACGAGCAAGAGTTGTTTTCTGGTAAGGAGAGACACTATTGTGCTCCCATTGCTGTACACAGTGCAAATAGCACTGGCGTCTGTTCCCAGCAAGTACAGTGTATTGGACTGAAGATGATCTACTGTTCTTGTCAGTTTCCTAAGCAGAATTGAACTAGATATGGCCCGTGTGTGAAGGAAGCACAGTTCTTTTGTTCTGAGCAAGCTCAATGTACTGGCCCTATAGGAAACACAGTGCTCTTTTCTCAAAAGCAGAGTGTGTTTCTTGTAAGGCGAGCTAACGTTTGTTTCCCAGTCCTAAATGGAGTTGAATCACATGCAGTTTTTGGTCCTACGAGCAAGAGTTTTTTTCTGGTAAGGAAAGTCACTATTGCGCTCCAATTTCCATACAAAGTGCAAATAGCACTCGCGTCTATTCCCAGCAAGTACAGTGTATTGGACAGAATAGGAGATACTGTTCTTGTCAGTTTCCTAAGCAGAGTTGAACTAGATATGGCCCGTGTGTGTAGGAAGCACAGTTCTTTTGTTCTGGGGAAGCTCACTGTTCTGGCATTATAGGAAACACCGTAGAGTAGAAGAGTGCTCTTTTCTCAAAAGCAGAGTGTGTTTCTTGTAATGTGAGCTAGTGTTTGTTTCCCAGTCCTAAATGGAGTTGAAACACATGCAGTTTCTTGTTCTACGAGCAAGAGTTGTTTTCTGGTAAGAAGAGTCACTATTGCGCTCCCATTGCCATACACAGTACAAATAGCACTGGCGTCTGTTCCCAGCAAGTTCAGTGTATTGGACTGAAGAGGAGCTACTGTTCTCGTCAGTTCCTAAGCAGAGATGAACTAGATATGGCCCGTGTGTGTAGGAAGCACATTTCTTTTGTTCTGAGCAAGCTCACTGTTCTGGCCCTATGGTAAACACAGTAGAAGAGTGCTCTTTTCTCAAAAACAGAGTGTGTTTCTTGTAAGGCGAGCTAGCATTTGTTTCCCAGTCCTAAATGGAGTTGAATCCCATGCAGTTTCTGGTCCTACGAGCAAGAGTTGTTTTCTGGTAAGGAAAGTCACTATTGCGCTCCCATTGCCATACACAGTGCAAATAGCACTCGCGTCTGTTCCCAGCAAGTACAGTGTATTGGACTGAAGAGGAGCTACTGTTCTTGTCATTTTCCTAAGCATAGTTGAACTAGATATGGCCCCTGTGTGTAGGAAGCACAGTTCTTTTGTTCTGAGCAAGCTCACTGTTCGGAACCCATGGGAAACACAGTAGAGTAGAGGAGTGCTCTTTTCTCAAAAGCAGAGTGTGTTTCTTGTAAGGCAAGCTAACGTTTGTTTCCCAGTCCTAAATAAAGTTGAGTCACTTGCAGTTTTTGGTCCTACGAGCAAGAATTGTTTTATGGTAAGAATTGTTACTATTGCACTCCCATTGTCATACACAGGGCAAATAGCACTGGTGTCGGTTCCCAGCATGTACAGTGTATTGGACTGAAGAGTATCTACTGTTCTTGTCAGTTTCTTAAGCAGAATTGATCTAGATATGGCCGTGTGTGTAGGAAGCACAGTTCTTTTGTTCTGAGCAAGCTCACTGTTTGGACCCCATAGGAAACACAATAGAGTCGAAGAGTGCTCTTTTCTCAAAAGCAGAGTGTGTTATTGTAAGGCGAGCTAGCATTTGCTTTCCAGTCAGAAATGGAGTTGAATCACACGCAGTTTCTGGTCCTACGAGCAAGAGTTGTTTTCTGGTAAGTAGAGTCACTATTGTGCTCCCATTCCCATACTCAGTGCAAATAGCACTCGCGTCTGTTCCCAGCAAGTACAGTGTATTGGACTAAAGAGGATCCTCTGTTCTTGTCAGTTTCCTAAGCAGAGTTGAACTAGATATGTCCCCGGTGTGTAGGAAGCACAGTTCTTTTGTTCTGAGCAAGCTCACTGTTCGGACCACATAGGAAACACAGTAGAGTAGAAGAGTGCCCTTTTCTCAAAAGCAGAGTGTGTTATTGAAAGGCGAGCAAGCATTTGTTTCCCAGTCCTAAATGGAGTTGAATCACATGCAGTAATTGGTCTTACGAACAAGAGTTGTTTTCTGGTAAGGAAAGTCACTATAGCGCTCCCAATGCCATACACAGTGCAAATAGCACTCGCGTCTCTTCCCAGCAAGTACAGTGTATTGGACTGAAGAGGAGCTACTGTTCTTGTCAGTTTCCTAAGCATAGTTGAACTAGATATGGCCCCTGTGTGTAGGAAGCACAGTTTTTTGTTCTGAGCAAGCTCACTGTTCAGAACCCATGGGAAAAACAGTAGAGTAGAGGAGTGCTCTTTTCTCAAAAGCAGAGTGTGTTTCTTGTAAGGCAAGCTAACGTTTGTTTCCCAGCCCTAAATAAAGTTGAGTCACTTGCAGTTTTTGGTCCTACGAGCAAGAATTGTTTTATGGTAAGAATTGTCACTATTGCACTCCCATTGTCATACACAGGGCAAATAGCACTGGTGTCGGTTCCCAGCATGTGCAGGGTATTGGGTGTATTGGACTGAAGAGTATCTACTGTTCTTGTCAGTTTCTTAAGCAGAATTGATCTAGATATGGCCGTGTGTGTAGGAAGCACAGTTCTTTTGTTCTGAGCAAGCTCACTGTTCTGGCCACATAGGAAACACAGTAGAGTAGAAGAGTGCTCTTTTCTCAAAAGCAGAGTGTGTTTCTTTTAAGGCGAGGTAGCGTTTGTTTCCCAGTCCTAAATGGAGTTGAATCCCATGCAGTTTCTGGTCCTACGAGCAAGAGTTGTTTTCTGGTAAGAAGAGACACTATTGTGCTCCCATTGTCATACACAGGGCAAATAGCACTGGCGTCTGTTCCCAGCATGTAGAGTGTATTGGACTGAAGAGGAGCTACTGTTCTTGTCAGTTTCCTAAGCAGAATTGAACTAGATATGGCCCGTGTGTGAAGAAGCACAGTTCTTTTGTTCTGAGCAAGCTCACTGTACTGGCACTATAGGAAACACAGCAGAGTAGAAGAGTGCTCTTTTCGCAAAAGCAGAGTGTGTTTCTTGTAAGGCGAGCTAGCGTTTGTTTCCCAGTCCTAAATGGAGTTGAATCGCATGCAGTTTTTGGTCCAATGAGCAAGAGTTGTTTTCTGGTAAGGAAAGTCACTATTGCGCTCCCATTTCCATACAAAGTGCAAATAGCACTCGCGTCTATTCCCAGCAAGTACAGTGTATTGGACTGAAGAGAAGGTACTGTTCTCGTCAGTTCCTAAGCAGAGTTGAACTAGATATGGCCCGTGTGTGTAGGAAGCACAGTTCTTTTGTTCTGAGCAAGCTCACTCTTCTGGCCCTATGGGAAACACAGTAGAGTAGAAGAGTGCTCTTTTCTCAAAAGCAGAGTGTGTTTCTTGTAAGGCGAGGTAGCGTTTGTTTCCCAGTCCTAAATGGAGTTGAATCCCATGCAGTTTCTGGTCCTATGAGCAAGAGTTGTTTTCTGGTAAGAAGAGACACTATTGTGCTCCCATTGCCATACACAGTACAAATAGCACTCGCGTCTGTTCCCATCAAGTACAGTGTATTGGACTGAAAAGGAGCTACTGTTCTGGTCAGTTTCCTAAGCAGAGTTGAACTACATATGGCCCGTGTGTGTAGGAAGCACAGTTCTTTTGTACTGAGCAAGCTCACTGTTCGGACACCATAGGAAACACAGTAGAGTAGAAGTGTGCCCTTTTCTCAAAAGAAGAGCGTGTTTCATGTAAGGCGAGCTAGCGTTTGTTTCCCAGTCCTAAGTGGAGTTGAATCACATGCAGTTTCTGGTCCTACGAGCAAGAGTTGTTTTCTGGTAAGGAGAGACACTATTGTGCTCCCATTGCTGTACACAGTGCAAATAGCACTGGCGTCTGTTCCCAGCAAGTACAGTGTATTGGACTGAAGATGATCTACTGTTCTTGTCAGTTTCCTAAGCAGAATTGAACTAGATATGGCCCGTGTGTGAAGGAAGCACAGTTCTTTTGTTCTGAGCAAGCTCAATGTACTGGCCCTATAGGAAACACAGTGCTCTTTTCTCAAAAGCAGAGTGTGTTTCTTGTAAGGCGAGCTAACGTTTGTTTCCCAGTCCTAAATGGAGTTGAATCACATGCAGTTTTTGGTCCTACGAGCAAGAGTTTTTTTCTGGTAAGGAAAGTCACTATTGCGCTCCAATTTCCATACAAAGTGCAAATAGCACTCGCGTCTATTCCCAGCAAGTACAGTGTATTGGACAGAATAGGAGATACTGTTCTTGTCAGTTTCCTAAGCAGAGTTGAACTAGATATGGCCCGTGTGTGTAGGAAGCACAGTTCTTTTGTTCTGGGGAAGCTCACTGTTCTGGCATTATAGGAAACACCGTAGAGTAGAAGAGTGCTCTTTTCTCAAAAGCAGAGTGTGTTTCTTGTAATGTGAGCTAGTGTTTGTTTCCCAGTCCTAAATGGAGTTGAAACACATGCAGTTTCTTGTTCTACGAGCAAGAGTTGTTTTCTGGTAAGAAGAGTCACTATTGCGCTCCCATTGCCATACACAGTACAAATAGCACTGGCGTCTGTTCCCAGCAAGTTCAGTGTATTGGACTGAAGAGGAGCTACTGTTCTCGTCAGTTCCTAAGCAGAGATGAACTAGATATGGCCCGTGTGTGTAGGAAGCACATTTCTTTTGTTCTGAGCAAGCTCACTGTTCTGGCCCTATGGTAAACACAGTAGAAGAGTGCTCTTTTCTCAAAAACAGAGTGTGTTTCTTGTAAGGCGAGCTAGCATTTGTTTCCCAGTCCTAAATGGAGTTGAATCCCATGCAGTTTCTGGTCCTACGAGCAAGAGTTGTTTTCTGGTAAGGAAAGTCACTATTGCGCTCCCATTGCCATACACAGTGCAAATAGCACTCGCGTCTGTTCCCAGCAAGTACAGTGTATTGGACTGAAGAGGAGCTACTGTTCTTGTCAGTTTCCTAAGCAGAATTGAACTAGATATGTCCGTTTGTGTAGGAAGCACAGTTTTTTTGTTCTGAGCAAGCTCACTGTTCTGGCCATATAGGAAACACAGTAGAGTAGAAGAGTGCTCTTTTCTCAAAAGCAGAGCGTGTTTCTTGTAAGGCGAGCTAGCATTTGTTTCCCAGTCCTAAATGGAGTTGAATCCCATGCAGATTCTGGTCGTATGAGCAAGAGTTGTTTTCTGGTAAGAAGAGTCACTATTGTGCTTCCATTGTCATAAACAGTGCAAATAGCACTCGCGTCTATTCCCAGGAAGTACAGTGTATTGGACTGAAGAGGAACTACTGTTCTTGTTAGTTTCCTAAGCAGAGTTGAACTAGATATGGCCCGGGTGTGTAGGAAGCACAGTTCTTTTGTTCTGAGCAAGCTAACTGTTCTGGCTCTATAGGAAACACAGTAGAGTAGAAGAGTGCTCTTTTCTCAAAAGCAGAGTGTGTTTCTTGTAAGACGAGCTAGTGTTTGTTTCCCAGTAAGAAATGGATTGAATCACATGCAGTTTCTTGTCCTACGAGCAAGAGTTGCTTTCTGGTAAGAAGAGTCATTATTGCACTCCCAATGTCATACACAGGGCAAATAGCACTGGCGTCTGTTCCCAGCATGTACAGTGTATTGGACTGAAGAGGATCTACTGTTCTTGTCAATTTCCTAAACAGAATTGAACTAGATATGGCCATGGGTATAGGAAGCACAGTTCTTTTGTTCTGAGCAAGCTCTCTGTTCTGGCCCTATAGGAAACACAGTAGAGTAGAAGAGTGCTCTTTTCTCAAAAGCAGAGTGTGTTTTTGTAAGGTGAGCTAGCGTTTATTTCCCAGTTCTAAATGGAGTTGAATCACATGCAGTTTCTGGTCCTATGAGCAAGAGTTGTTTTCTGGTAAGGAAAGTCACTATTGAGCTCCCATTGCCATACACAGTGCAAATAGCACTAGCGTCTGTTTCCAGCAAGTAGAGTGTATTGGACTGAAGAGGAACTACTGTTCTTGTCAGTTTCCTAAGCAGAGTTGAACTAGATATGGCCCGTGTGTGTAGGAAGCACAGTTCTTTTGTTCTGAGCAAGCTCACTGTTCGGAACCCATGGGAAACACAGTACAGTAGAGGAGTGCTCTTTTCTCAAAAGCAGAGTGTGTTTCTTGTAAGGCAAGCTAACGTTTGTTTCCCAGTCCTAAATAAAGTTGAGTCACTTGCAGTTTTTGGTCCTACGAGCAAGAGTTGTTTTATGGTAAGAATTGTCACTATTGCACTCCCATTGTCATACACAGGGCAAATAGCACTGGTGTCGGTTCCCAGGAAGTACAGTGTATTGGACTGAAGAAGAGCTACTGTTCTCGTCAGTTTCCTAAGCATAGTTGAACTAGATATGGCCCGTGTGTGTAGGAAGCACAGTTCTTTTGTTCTGAGCAAGCTCACTGTTCTGGCCCTATGGTAAACACAGTAGAAGAGTGCTCTTTTCTCAAAAGCAGAGTGTGTTTCTTGTAAGGCGTGGTAGCGTTTGTTTCCCAGTCCTAAATGGAGTTGAATCCCATGCAGTTTCTGATCCTACGAGCAAGAGTTTTTTCCTGGTAAGAAGAGACACTATTGTGCTCCCATTGTCATACACAGGGCAAATAGCACTGGCGTCTTTTCCCAGCATGTAGAGTGTATTGGACTGAAGAGAAGCTACTGTTCTTGTCAGTTTCCTAAGCAGAATTGAACTGGATATGGCCATGCGTGTAGGAAGCACAGTTCTTTTGTTCTGAGCAAGCTCGCTGTACTGGCCATATAGGAAACTCAGTAGAGTAGAAGAGTGCTCTTTTCTCAAAAGCAGAGTGTGTTTCTCATAAGGCGAGCTAGCGTTTGTTTCCCAGTCCTAAATGGAGTTGAATCACATGCAGTTTTTGGTCCTACAAGCAAGAGTTGTTTTCTGGTATGGAAAGTCACTATTGCGCTCCCATTGCCATACACAGTGCAAATAGCACTCGCGTCTGTTCCCAGCAAGTACAGTGTATTGGACTGAAGAGGAGCTACTGTTCTTGTCAGTTTCCTAAGCAGCACTGAACTAGATATGGCCCGTGTATGAAGGAAGCACAGTTCTTTTGTTCTGAGCAGGCTCACTGTACTGGCACTATAGGAAACACAGCAGAGTAGAAGAGTGCTCTTTTCTCAAAAGCAGAGTGTGTTTCTTGTAAGGCGTAGTAGCATTTGTTTCCCAGTCCTAAATGGAGTTGAATCCCATGCAGTTTCTGGTCCTACGAGTAAGAGTTGTTTTCTGGTAAATAGAGACACTATTGTGCTCCCATTGTCATACACAGGGCAAATAGCACTGGCATCTCTTCCCAGCATATAGAGTGTATTGGACTGAAGAGGAGCTACTGTCATTTTCAGTTTCCTAAGCAGAATTGAACTGGATATGTCCATGTGTGTAGGAAGCACAGTTCTTTTGTTCTGAGCAAGCTCGCTGTACTGGCCCTATAGGAAAAACAGGAGAATAGAAGAGTGCTCTTTTCTCAAAAGCAGAGTGTGTTTCTTGTAAGGCGAGGTAGCATTTGTTTCCCAGTCCTAAAAGGAGTTGAATCACATGCAGTTTTTGGTCCTACGAGCAAGAGTTTTTTTCTGGTAAGGAAAGTCACTATTGTGCTCCCATTTCCATACAAAGTGCAAATAGCTCTCACATCTGTTCCCAGGAAGTACAGTGTATTGGACTGAAGAGGAGATACTGTTCTCGTCAGTTTCCTAAGCAGAGTTGAACTAGATATGGCCCGTGTGTGTAGGAAGCACAGTTCTTTTGTTCTGAGCAAGCTCACTGTTCTGGCCCTATGGGAAACACAGTAGAGTAGAAGAGTGCTCTTTTCTCAAAAGCAGAGTGTGTTTCTTGTAAGACGAGCTAGCGTTTGTTTCCCAGTCCTAAATGGAGTTGAATCATATGCAGTTTTTGGTCCTACGAGCAAGAGTTGTTTTCTGGTAAGGAAAGTCACTATTGCGCTCCCATTGCCATACACAGTGCAAATAGCACTCGCAGCTGTTCCCAGCAAGTACAGTGTATTGGACTGAAGAGGAGCTACTGCTCTTGTCAGTTTCCTAAGCAGAATTGAACTAGATATGTCCGTGTGTGTAGGAAGCACAGATTTTTTGTTCGGAGCAAGCTCACTGTTCTGGCCATATAGGAAAAACAGTAGAGTAGAAGAGTGCTCTTTTCTCAAAAGCAGAGCATGTTTCTTGTAAGGCGAGCTAGCGTTTGTTTCCCAGGCCTAAGTGGAGTTGAATCACATGCAGTTCCTGGTCCTGTGAGCAAGAGTTGTTTTCTGGTAAGGAGAGACACTATTGTGCTCCCATTGCTGTACACAGTGCAAATAGCACTCGCGTCTGTTCCCAGCAAGTACAGTGTACTGGACTGAAGAGGAGCTACTGTTCTTGTCAGTTTCCTAAGAAAAATTGAACTAGATATGGCCGTGTGTGTAGGAAGCACAGGTCTTTTGTTCTGAGTAAGCTCACTGTTCTGGCCATATAAGAAACACAGTAGAGTAGAAGAGTGCTCTTTTCTCAAAAGCAGAGTGTGTTTCTTGTAAGGCAAGCTAGCGTTTATTTCCCAGTTCTAAATGGAGTTGAATCACATGCAGTTTTCGGTCCTACGAGCAAGAGTTGTTTTCTGGTAAGGAAGTCACTATTGAGCTCACATTGCCATACACAGTGCAAATAGCACTCGCGTCTGTTCCCAGCAAGTACAGTGTATTGGACTGACGAGGAGCTACTGTTCTTGTCAGTTTCCTAAGCAGAGTTGAACTAGATATGGCCTTGTGTATAGGAAGCACAGTACTTTTGTTCTGAGCAAGCTCACTGTTTGGACCCCATAGGAAACACAGTAGAGTAGAAGAGTGCTCTTTTCTCAAAAGCAGAGTGTGTTTCTTGTAAGGCAAGCTAGTGTTTGTTTCCCAGTCCTAAATGGAGTTGAATCACATGCAGCTTCTGGTCCTAAGACCAAGAGTTGTTTTCTGGTAAGAAGAGTCACTATTATTCTCCCATTGTCACACAGTGCAAACAGCACTGGCGTCTGTTCCCAGCAAGTACAGTGTATTGGACTGAACAGGATCTACTTTTCTTGTCAGTTTCCTAAGCAGCATTGAACTAGATATGGCCCGTGTGTGAAGGAAGCACCGTTCTTTTGTTCTGAGCAAGTTCACTGTACTGGCACTATAGGAAACACAGCAGAGTAGAAGAGTGCTCTTTTCTCAAAAGCAGAGTGTGTTTCTTGTAAGGCGAGGTAGCGTTTGTTTCCCAGTCCTAAATGGAGTTGAATCCCATGCAGTTTCTGGTCCTACGAGCAAGAGTTGTTTTCTGGTAAATAGAGACACTATTGTGCTCCAATTGTCATACACAGGGCAAATAGCACTGGCCTCTGTTCCCAGCATGTAGAGTGTATTGGACTGAAGAGGAGCTACTGTTCTTGTCAGTTTCCTAAGCAGAATTTTACTGGATATGTCCATGTGTGTAGGAAGCACAGTTCTTTTGTTCTGAGCAAGCTCACTGTACTGGCCCTATAGGAAATACAGGAGAATAGAAGAGTGCTCTTTTCTCAAAAGCAGAGTGTGTTTTTTGTAAGGCGAGCTAGCGTTTGTTTCCCAGTCCTAAATGGATTTGAATCACATGCAGTTTTTGGTCCTACGAGCAAGAGTTTTTTTCTGGTAAGAAGAGTCACTATTGTGCTCCCATTGTCATACACAGGGCAAATAGCACTGGCGTCTTTTCCCAGCATGTAGAGTGTATTGGACTGAAGAGGAGCTACTGTTCTTGTCAGTTTCCTAAGCAGAATTGAACTGGATATGGCCATGCGTGTAGGAAGCACAGTTCTTTTGTTCTGAGCAAGCTCGCTGTACTGGCCATATAGGAAACTCAGTAGAGTAGAAGAGTGCTCTTTTCTCAAAAGCAGAGTGTGTTTCTTGTAAGGCGAGCTAGCATTTGTTTCCCAGTCCTAAATGGAGTTGAATCCCATGCAGTTTCTGGTCGTATGAGCAAGAGTTGTTTTCTGGTAAGAAGAGTCACTATTGTGCTTCCATTGTCATAAACAGTGCAAATAGCACTCGCGTCTATTCCCAGGAAGTACAGTGTATTGGACTGAAGAGGAACTACTGTTCTTGTTAGTTTCCTAAGCAGAGTTGAACTAGATATGGCCCGGGTGTGTAGGAAGCACAGTTCTTTTGTTCTGAGCAAGCTAACTGTTCTGGCTCTATAGGAAACACAGTAGAGTAGAAGAGTGCTCTTTTCTCAAAAGCAGAGTGTGTTTCTTGTAAGACGAGCTAGTGTTTGTTTCCCAGTAAGAAATGGATTGAATCACATGCAGTTTCTTGTCCTACGAGCAAGAGTTGCTTTCTGGTAAGAAGAGTCATTATTGCACTCCCAATGTCATACACAGGGCAAATAGCACTGGCGTCTGTTCCCAGCATGTACAGTGTATTGGACTGAAGAGGATCTACTGTTCTTGTCAATTTCCTAAACAGAATTGAACTAGATATGGCCATGGGTATAGGAAGCACAGTTCTTTTGTTCTGAGCAAGCTCTCTGTTCTGGCCCTATAGGAAACACAGTAGAGTAGAAGAGTGCTCTTTTCTCAAAAGCAGAGTGTGTTTTTGTAAGGTGAGCTAGCGTTTATTTCCCAGTTCTAAATGGAGTTGAATCACATGCAGTTTCTGGTCCTATGAGCAAGAGTTGTTTTCTGGTAAGGAAAGTCACTATTGAGCTCCCATTGCCATACACAGTGCAAATAGCACTAGCGTCTGTTTCCAGCAAGTAGAGTGTATTGGACTGAAGAGGAGCTACTGTTCTTGTCAGTTTCCTAAGCAGAGTTGAACTAGATATGGCCCGTGTGTGTAGGAAGCACAGTTCTTTTGTTCTGAGCAAGCTCACTGTTCGGAACCCATGGGAAACACAGTACAGTAGAGGAGTGCTCTTTTCTCAAAAGCAGAGTGTGTTTCTTGTAAGGCAAGCTAACGTTTGTTTCCCAGTCCTAAATAAAGTTGAGTCACTTGCAGTTTTTGGTCCTACGAGCAAGAGTTGTTTTATGGTAAGAATTGTCACTATTGCACTCCCATTGTCATACACAGGGCAAATAGCACTGGTGTCGGTTCCCAGGAAGTACAGTGTATTGGACTGAAGAAGAGCTACTGTTCTCGTCAGTTTCCTAAGCATAGTTGAACTAGATATGGCCCGTGTGTGTAGGAAGCACAGTTCTTTTGTTCTGAGCAAGCTCACTGTTCTGGCCCTATGGTAAACACAGTAGAAGAGTGCTCTTTTCTCAAAAGCAGAGTGTGTTTCTTGTAAGGCGTGGTAGCGTTTGTTTCCCAGTCCTAAATGGAGTTGAATCCCATGCAGTTTCTGATCCTACGAGCAAGAGTTTTTTCCTGGTAAGAAGAGACACTATTGTGCTCCCATTGTCATACACAGGGCAAATAGCACTGGCGTCTTTTCCCAGCATGTAGAGTGTATTGGACTGAAGAGAAGCTACTGTTCTTGTCAGTTTCCTAAGCAGAATTGAACTGGATATGGCCATGCGTGTAGAAAGCACAGTTCTTTTGTTCTGAGCAAGCTCGCTGTACTGGCCATATAGGAAACTCAGTAGAGTAGAAGAGTGCTCTTTTCTCAAAAGCAGAGTGTGTTTTTCATAAGGCGAGCTAGCGTTTGTTTCCCAGTCCTAAATGGAGTTGAATCACATGCAGTTTTTGGTCCTACAAGCAAGAGTTGTTTTCTGGTATGGAAAGTCACTATTGCGCTCCCATTGCCATACACAGTGCAAATAGCACTCGCGTCTGTTCCCAGCAAGTACAGTGTATTGGACTGAAGAGGAGCTACTGTTCTTGTCAGTTTCCTAAGCAGCACTGAACTAGATATGGCCCGTGTATGAAGGAAGCACAGTTCTTTTGTTCTGAGCAGGCTCACTGTACTGGCACTATAGGAAACACAGCAGAGTAGAAGAGTGCTCTTTTCTCAAAAGCAGAGTGTGTTTCTTGTAAGGCGTAGTAGCATTTGTTTCCCAGTCCTAAATGGAGTTGAATCCCATGCAGTTTCTGGTCCTACGAGTAAGAGTTGTTTTCTGGTAAATAGAGACACTATTGTGCTCCCATTGTCATACACAGGGCAAATAGCACTGGCATCTCTTCCCAGCATATAGAGTGTATTGGACTGAAGAGGAGCTACTGTCATTTTCAGTTTCCTAAGCAGAATTGAACTGGATATGTCCATGTGTGTAGGAAGCACAGTTCTTTTGTTCTGAGCAAGCTCGCTGTACTGGCCCTATAGGAAAAACAGGAGAATAGAAGAGTGCTCTTTTCTCAAAAGCAGAGTGTGTTTCTTGTAAGGCGAGGTAGCATTTGTTTCCCAGTCCTAAAAGGAGTTGAATCACATGCAGTTTTTGGTCCTACGAGCAAGAGTTTTTTTCTGGTAAGGAAAGTCACTATTGTGCTCCCATTTCCATACAAAGTGCAAATAGCTCTCACATCTGTTCCCAGGAAGTACAGTGTATTGGACTGAAGAGGAGATACTGTTCTCGTCAGTTTCCTAAGCAGAGTTGAACTAGATATGGCCCGTGTGTGTAGGAAGCACAGTTCTTTTGTTCTGAGCAAGCTCACTGTTCTGGCCCTATGGGAAACACAGTAGAGTAGAAGAGTGCTCTTTTCTCAAAAGCAGAGTGTGTTTCTTGTAAGACGAGCTAGCGTTTGTTTCCCAGTCCTAAATGGAGTTGAATCATATGCAGTTTTTGGTCCTACGAGCAAGAGTTGTTTTCTGGTAAGGAAAGTCACTATTGCGCTCCCATTGCCATACACAGTGCAAATAGCACTCGCAGCTGTTCCCAGCAAGTACAGTGTATTGGACTGAAGAGGAGCTACTGCTCTTGTCAGTTTCCTAAGCAGAATTGAACTAGATATGTCCGTGTGTGTAGGAAGCACAGATTTTTTGTTCGGAGCAAGCTCACTGTTCTGGCCATATAGGAAAAACAGTAGAGTAGAAGAGTGCTCTTTTCTCAAAAGCAGAGCATGTTTCTTGTAAGGCGAGCTAGCGTTTGTTTCCCAGGCCTAAGTGGAGTTGAATCACATGCAGTTCCTGGTCCTGTGAGCAAGAGTTGTTTTCTGGTAAGGAGAGACACTATTGTGCTCCCATTGCTGTACACAGTGCAAATAGCACTCGCGTCTGTTCCCAGCAAGTACAGTGTACTGGACTGAAGAGGAGCTACTGTTCTTGTCAGTTTCCTAAGAAAAATTGAACTAGATATGGCCGTGTGTGTAGGAAGCACAGGTCTTTTGTTCTGAGTAAGCTCACTGTTCTGGCCATATAAGAAACA
>NW_026738084.1:0-25778 GCF_949786415.1 Peromyscus eremicus
TTACGGGTCCATTTTCATGCCTTCTCACGTACCCATAGCAGAAGCAGAACCATGATGACAGGTTTTCTGGGGATTAATACCTTGATTTCTGTATTCCTGGAAATGCATGAGAGTTTTCTCCTCCTAGGTATATAAGGAGGTGCCTGATTAAGTAGTAATTAATATTTCCGGAAAAGACTGAGGAATCACTGGCAGGTATATTTGCTATGGTTTTATACTGTCCTCCTTTAGAGAAGAGAAACAATGGGTTCTAGGTAATGAAAGCTTTTTAGGTTAAGCAAATAATTTCAAAGTTAGAAGGTGAGTTGGGTCTGCAGACCAGGAAAAACATGAAGGCATTTTATTGGAGTGACCAATCTTAGCCCCACAGGTATGCATTCCTATCCAATATGAAGAATGTTCTTGTTGGATGTTTATGTTTTATTTCTAGTATTATTATGGTCCTATCAGTATAATCACTTTTTATACTTCAGGTATTGACTGGGGGCTGCAGTTGGCTTCTATAGTTACAATATCTTATGGTACGCATTGCTAAAAGAAAGCCAAGTTCTCTAAAGGACTCTCTTGTCTTCAGCTCTGATTCACAGACAAAAGCCACTAGAGAACTCTTCAGGCTAGCATGTTTCTCTCCAGCAGCATTGCTTGAGGTTCTGTGTCCTTCTGCAGACACAAGCCTTCTAGCGAGGGTTCTGAACATTTGAGAATGACCAGCACCTGAGAGCTTCTCTTTCTACCTCCATAGGCCTTCTATTTGTTTTTCAGCATTTCCCAACCCACATTGCAGTTCAGATCATGTGAACAAGCACTGAAATAGGCACGTGGCAAAGAGGCCTCACCTTTTTTTCTTTTTATATAGAGTCATTTCTTCTACTGTGCCCCAAGTGTCCCCAATGGTCTTTGATGTGACTCAACCACACTGATAATCCTAGAGATCAGGAGTGGGGATGGACAGATCTGGAAGGGAAACTGAGGCAATGAGGGTGAAA
This sequence comes from Peromyscus eremicus, assembly GCF_949786415.1. Lineage (NCBI taxonomy): Eukaryota > Metazoa > Chordata > Mammalia > Rodentia > Cricetidae > Peromyscus > Peromyscus eremicus. Next base: position 987 of record NW_026738084.1, read on the forward strand.
GGCCTACATTGACCTTCAGCATGGGGGTAATTCTAGCTCTTAGTGGAAAAGGTTAAGTTTTTCTTCAGGCTAAGACATTCTAGAAGAATCTAGAATGCCTAAAATATAAAGTACTTCTACATGTATCTATCCCATGTTTCAAATTCTCAGGTTTTTCAACAAGATGCTGACATTAACCCGAAGCTCATGATTCAACTCTTATCCCAGGTTTGTCTTTACCCAAGATTGAGTCAATTATTTTCTGTACCCCTAATACAGATGGTGAGGCCCTTATAGATGATCAAAGAGGCTTTCTAGCTTTTTAGTTTTAAAATGCTTGAGAGCTACTTTGAACATTTCGTTATCTTCCCCAATGGCATCAATGCAGTTTAGTAAAAATAAGTTAAGCCCACAGCACCTGCAATTTCCCTGGGTTAATTTTCAGATGGACGACATACCTGCCAGCTAATGGACTAACTTTATGGATGTTCTAGTAAAATACAAAAAAGCATCAGAAACTCGAATGCCAGGTGTTCATGCTCCAACTGTGATAGAGCATGGTGGAGTAATGGAGGGACAACCAGAAAAGACCCAGCTGTGAAATACCAATTTATTGGTTTCTTTTCGGACCATCCCTAGACTCTGTGATGAATAATGTAGGTTTTCACAGGAATCACTCATTTTTTCTCAGTGTGTTTACCTGATAGGAATCATTTACCCTTACCCAGTGTGTTACCCGATTGCAGTCCTGTCTTCACTACTTATACGGGTCATCAGCTCAGTCATCCTGAACACAGGGAAGCTGGAAAGAACAGTGGAGGCTGGGTGCTTCACAGAACTTGTTTCCCCAAGTTCTCAAAGAAAAACAGACCTCCAAGATTTTATTCACTCATCTGTCCTTTCACCTTGCCTCACATCCTCTCCCAAAGGTAAGGATCAGAAATGCAATCAGTTATGGCTTAAAGTATAGACACTGTTGGCAGGGCTCTGCCGGTGGGGTCTGTCCTAGCTGGAACAAGACGTTCGGAAGAACATCTGATGTTTCGGCTGAGTCATTGCGTTCAAACAGCACATGATCTTTGCTGCTGCTCGCAGGGGCCTTTAAAACGGGTCATAGAGTTTTATTTTCTTTTGCCTGCCTTTAGATAATTGAATTGCAGTTTGCTAACTGAGACGACATTAGTGGGTTTCAAGTGTGCTGTTTCGATATTTTAAAGGAATCTTGGGTTTCTTCAACCATTGAAAACTGGGATTTTAAAGGCAGAAGGTTTCCAGACAGAGTATTTTTAGACTGATAAATGGTTATAGCATGTGTGCTAGAATTATGTGTATAAAAAGCTTCTAGTGTCCAAATGAATTTTTCTATTATTTTCCATAGTCTTAATGGTACAGTGGGGAACACTATTTCACTAATAGTAATGTAGCAGTAATAAAAACTATTGAACACATAACATGCTCAAGCATTGCTTTGAATATATTACCTTGTTTGTTCTTATTAGATACTAGAGCAACCTGAGGCTCAGATAATTTGATAATGGACGCATAATTATTCAAGTGAGGAAGGACATAGTTTGGTCTCCTTTGTGATTCCTTCATGCTACTCTGTCCCCATTTTAAGACAGCCAGTCTTTTGTGTTTGGGAGAAATATTATGTAAATATCTGGAAGGTCCGTTTGGTTTATAACGCTGTAGCTCCAGTATTCTTCTGTTTAGTTTTTGTCTGGATGACCTGTCTATTGGTGAGAGTGAAGTATTGACGTCTCCCACTATCCCTGTGTGAGGTCAGCATGATATTTAAGCTGTAATAGTATTTCTTTTACAAACTTGAGTGCTCTTGTGTTCGGAATATAATGCTAATAACTCAAATGTCCTCTTGGTGGATTTTTTTTCTTTGATGAGTATGTAGTCTCCTTCCCAATCTCTTCTGATTAGTTTTGGTTATATATTGAAATGACTATACCAGCTTGCTTCTTAGGTCCATTTGCTTATAATATCTTTTCCCAGCCCTTTACCCTGAGGTGATACCTATCCCTGATGTTGAGATGTGTTTCTTGGATGCAGCAGAAGGATGGATCCTGTTTTCATATCCATTCTGTTAATGTGTTTTTTTATTTGGAAATTGACCATTGATATTGAGAGATATCAATAAACAATGATTGTTAATTGCTGTTAGTTTGCTGTTGTTATTGTTGATAGTAGTCGTGGAGGTAGTGGTGTGTGTGTGTGTGTGTGTGTGTGTGTGTGTGTGTGTGTGTGTGTGTGCTTCCTTGCTTTTTATTTTGTTGGTGTGAGATTATTTATTTTCTATGCTTTTATGGGTGTTTTAATCTCCTTAGGTTGGAATTTTCCTTCTATAGCACCTTCTGTATGGCTGGATTTATAGATACATATTGTTTAAGTTTGGATTTATCATGGAATATCTTATTTTCTCCACCTATGGTGATTGAAAGTTTTGCTGGATATAGTAGTCTGGGCTAGCATCTGTGGTCTCTTAGAGTCTGCAGCACATCTGTTCAGGTTCTTCTGGCTTTTAGAGTCTCCACGGAGAAATCAAGTGTAATTCTGATAGGTCTGCCTTTATATAGTACGTGATCTCTCCCATTGCAGCTTTTAATATTCTTTCTTTGTTTTTATATGTAGTGTTTTGATTATTATGTCCTGGGAGACTTTCTTTTCTTGTCCAATCTATTTGGTGTTTTGTAAGCTTCTTATACCTTTATAGACATCTGCTTCTTTAGGTTAGGAAATTTTTCTTCTGTGCTTTTGTTGAAAATATTTTCTGGGGCTTTGAGCTAGGACTCTTCTTCTTCTATTTCTATTATTCTCAGTTTTGGTCTTTTCATAGTGTCTCAGATTCCTGGATTTTTTTGTGTCAGAAGTATTGTAGATTTAACATTTTCTTTGACTTATGTATTCATTTCTTCTACTGTATCTCCAGCACCTGAGATTCACTGTCCTATCTCTTGTTTACTGTTGGTGAAACCTGCCTCTATACTTCCTGTTCAAATTCCCAAATTTTTCATTTATAAAATTATCTCAATTTCTTTCTTTATTGCTTTTATTTTCATTTTCAGGTCTTGAACAGTTTTATTTATTCCTGCTACTCTTTGTTTGTGTTTTCTTGGGATTTCTTTAAGGGATTTATTAATTTCTTTACACTATTTGTTTCTCTGCACCTCATGAAACTTTCTCCAAAACTGACCACATACTGGGACACAAAACAAGTCTCAACAGATATGAGAGAATTGAAATAACTTCTTGTACCCTATCAGACAGACCTCCATGGATTAAAGCTGATATCAACAGTAGCAACTGCAGATAGCTTACAAATTTATGGAAACTGAACTCCTCACTACTGAATGAAAAATGGGTCAAGATATAAATAATAAATTAATTAAAGCCTGTCTAGAATTCAATGCAGATGAATATACATCTAAACTTACGGGACACAAAGAAAATGGTTCTAGGAGGCAAGTACAAAGCACTGAATGCCTACATGCAAACAAACGAAAAACTGGAGTGATCTCATACTAGCAATTTAACAACATACCTAAAAGCTCTAGAACCAAAAGAAGTAATCACACCCCAAATTATTCATCAAGAAATCATCAAACTGAGAGCTGAAATCAATAAAATAGAAACAAAGAAAACAATAAAAGAATCAATGAAACAAAGAATTGGTACTTTGAACAAATCAAATAAGATAGACAACCCTTATCTAAGCTAAGCAAAAGGAAGAGAGAGAAGATCCAGATTAACAACATCAGAAACAAAAAGGTGGACAGTCTGGCCTGGCTGAAGGCACCTCTATAGGCCTGCCAGAACCTGTGGCCACTCTGGTGCTCAAAGGCCATGCCTCCACTGAGGCCATGCTGATCTCAGTGGCTCATGCTGCCGCTGGGGAACATGGCCCTACAGCAGCCAGGGTTTGCTGGTGTCCATGGCTTGAGTAACCTTCAGCGGAAGGCTGTGGAGATGACTGGGGTCTACTCAGACACCTGAGTGCATGTTGGTGTCCAAAAGCCATGCTGTTCCTCAGATGCTAATCTGAGTGGCCTATACTGCTACCCAGGGCCATGTTGATGTCCCAGACCATGCTGTGGCATGGACCATGTCCAGGTTCTTGGCCCTCCAGCAGCTAAAGTTCATGCTAATGCCAGTGGACTCTGTTACTACTGGAGGCAGTGCAAATACTTGGAGTCTGGGCTGTGTCACCTGAGACCAGATGGGAATCTGAGGGTAATGCTACAGCTGGCCTCATACAGATCTGAGTGCCCTGCACTGCCACAAGGTGCCATGGTGATGTCCAGGCTCCTGCTGCAGCTGAGGGCTGTGTCTGGGTCTCTGGACTTATTGTAGCCAGGGTCTGTGTTGATGTCCATGGCTCATGATACAATTGAAGGCCATGCCAATGCCAGGGGCAATGTTGGTGTCTGAGGGCCACACTGCCACTGGGACCATGCTGATCTGAGTGGCCTGTGTTGCCACTTGGGGCCATAATGACATCAGCCTAGTTTGTTGCCTAAGAGCATGTCTGGGTCTGTGGTCCTATCATAGCCAGGGGCTGTGTTGATGTCCATGGCCCATGGTACCACCAAAGGCCACGTGGATGCCCCTAGCCTAAGCTACAACCTGTAGCTATGTTGGTGTCTGAAGGCCATACCACCACCAAGGCCATGCAGATCTGTGTGGCCTGCACTGCCACATGGTGCCGTGGTGTTGTCTGGGCCTGAGCTGCTGCCTAGGGCCATGTCTGGGTCTGTGGCCCTGCAGTGGCCAGGGTCTGGGTGATGTTCTGTGGCTCCTGTTACCATCAAGGAATGTGAAGATGCCTGGGGTCTGTTCAGCCACCTGAGACCTTATTAGTGTTCAAGGGCTTTGCTGCTGCCAGGGCCATACTGATCTGAGTGACCTGTGCTGCCACCAGGCCATGGTGAGGTCTAGGCCCAAGCTGCTGCTGAGGGCCATGTCTGGGTCTGTGTGTGTTCCTGATGCAGCTAGATCTATGTTGATGTCCATGGCCTGTGTTACCACAGGGGTTCATAGGAACTATGCCTATTGAAATCTGAGGGCATTGCTGAGCCAGCCACACCACTCACTGGCCATGGGATACCTGGCTCTGCCCCTCACTGGGAACTGCATCATGAGAGCCGGCCCTTCCCCTCCAGAGAGAATGGTTGGTCCCCCTCATGCCCCCACCACCATAAACTCAGAAGAGATGGCTCTACTTCTCACCAGGAATGGGAATTGGAGAGCTAGCCAGTTAGCAGCAATGGCATAGGCCTAGGAGAGCTGACTCCACCCCTCACTTGAGATGGGTGGTTCTAGTGACCTGGATGGCCCAGCTCAGCTACCACCCAGACCCACATCCTGGACCTTGGGTTGGCCCACCCTAACATCTACCCCATCTATGACCTGGTGGAGTCTGTAAAGGGACTAGTCCTACAGAACAATAGCCACAGGATCCCCATAACCCAGGGAACAGCAGGATATCTGATGGGAGTTTTGGTGAGCATGAAGTGATGATGGTGTCCTGGAGGCCTTGAAGATTTTGTGGGAGGGGCTGATTGGACAGATGGTATACTGCATGACACCCCACAGCTCCCAATGGCACTAGGATGAATGAAGAAGTCTTGGAAAGACAGGAGTGAGGTGGGGTTTTGTTTGTTTTGTTTTTAATTAATTGGGGGGGCTTTTTCTTTGGGAGGTTGCTACAGGGATGAGGGGGGATGTGGAGAGGCTGGGAGGTGAGGGGGATTGGGGTGCATGATATGAAATTCCCAAAGAATCAATAAAGAATTATATGTTTTTTAAAGTGGCCATAACAACAGAAACTGAGTAAATTCAGAGAATCTTAAGGATATACTTTAAAAACCTGTACTCCATCTTATTGTAAAATCTTAAGGAAATAGATAATTTTCTCAATAGATATCAGTTACCAAAGTTAAATCAAGATCAGCTAGACAATCTGAATAGACTTAAATCCTTAGTGAAATAGAAGCAAACTTTCATAGAAGAGTTAACACCAACACTTCTCAACTTATTCCACAAAATAGAAACAGAAGGAACATTAACCAGTTCATTTATGAGGCCACATTTACCCTGATACCTAAACTTCATAAAGACCAAACAAAGAAAGAGAATTACAGACCAATTTCTCTTATGAACATAGATACAAAAATACTCAATAGAATACTTGAAAACCAAATCCAAGAACACATCAAAATTGTCCCAGAGATGCAGGGATGTTTCAATATTAAAAAATCAGTAAGGGTAATCTGCCATAAAAACTAACTGAAAGAAAAAAAAAACCACAAAATCATCTCATTATATACAGAAAAATCCTTTGACAAAATCCAGCACCCTTTCATGATAAAAGTGCTGGAGAGATTAGGGATACAAAGAACATTCCTAAACATATGAAGGTAATTTATAGCAAGCCTATAGCCAACATCAAATTAAACAGAGAGAAATTCAAAGCAATTCTACTAAAATCGGGAACAAGACAAGGTTGTCCGCTCTCTCCATACCTATTTAATATAGTACTTTAAAACTTAGTTAGAGCCATAAGACAACTGAGGGAGAGCAAGGGTATACAAATTGGAAAGAAAGAAATCAGAGTATTTTTTTTTGCAGATGATATGGTAGTATACATAAGTGACTGTAAAAATTTTGCCAGGGAACTCCTGCAAGTAATAAAACATTTTCAGCAAATAGCTGGATGCAAAATCAACTCATAAAAAGCAGTAACCCTCCTATATAAAAATGACAAATGGACTGTGATAGAAATCAGGTAAACAAGACATTTCACAGTACCTTCAAATATTATGAAATATCTTGGGTATAACTCTAACCAAGCAAGTAAAAGACTTATATGATAAAAACTTCAATTCTTTGAAGAAAGAAATTGAAGAAGATAACAGAAGATGGAATAATCTCCCATGTACATGGGTCAGTAGGATTAACATAGTAAAAATGGCCATCCTACCAAAAGCAATCTACAGATTCAATGCAATTGCCATTAAAATTCCAAAACATTTTTTCACAGACCTTGAAATGACACTTTTCAACTTCATATGGACAAACAAAAACCCAGGATAGCTAAAAACAAACCTGAACAATAATGGAACTGCTAGAGGTTTAGAGATTTCACCATTCCTGATTTCAAGTTGTACCACAGAGCTATAATAATAAAAACTGCATGGTTTTGGCATAAAAATGGATGTGTTGATTAATGGAATCAAATTGAAGACCCAGACATAAATTCACACTAATATGGGAGCCTGGGTTTGACAAAGAAGCCAGAAATACACACTAGATAAAAGGCAACATCTTCACCAAATGGTGCTGGTCAAACTAAATGTCTGTATGTAGATATATGCAAAAAGATCCGTATTTATCACCCTGCACAAAACTCAAGTCCAAATGGAGCAAAAACCTCAACATAAAACCAAACACACTGAACCTGATAGATCAGAGAGTAGAGAATAACCTTGAATGCATTTGCACAGGAAAAGCCTTCCTGAAGAGAACAATAGCACAGGCACTAAGATTAACAATTAATAAAAGGAACCTCATGAAACTGAAAAGGACATCATCATTTGGACAAAGCAGCAGCCTATGGAATGGGAAAATATTTTTACCAGCTCCACATCTGAAAGAGGATGTGGATATATATCCAAAATATATAAAGAACTCAAGAAACTAGACATCAAAAACCCTAATAATCTAATTAAAAAATAGGGTACAAATCTAAACAGAATCCTCAAAAGGCTGAGAAACACTTAAAGAAATGTTCTCCATCCTTAGCCATCAAAGAAATGCAAATCAAAAATACTTTGAGATTCCATCTTATACCTGTCAGAATGGCTAAGATCAATAACAAAAGTGACAGCTCATGTTGGGGAGGATGTAGAGCAAGGAGAACACTTCTCTGTTGTTGGTGGGAGTGGAAACTTGTATTACCACTATGGAAATCAATATGGTGGTTCCTCAGAAAATTGGGAATTGATCTTCCTCATGACCCAGCTACACCACTCTTGGACATATACCCAAAGGACACTTCATTCTACCACATGGGCTCTTGCTCAACCATGTTCATTGCTTCTCTATTCATAATAACCAAAAAACTGGAAAAGGCCCAGATGTCCCACAACTGAAGAATGGATAAAGGAAATGTGGTACATTTACACAATGGAGTATTACTCAGCATATATATATATATATATATATATATATATATATATATATATATATATATATATATATACACACACATATAGACTTCATGATTTTTGCAAAAAGTGGATGGAAATAGTAAAAAAAAAAAAAAAAACCACCCTAAGTAAGGCAATCCAGACCCCTAAAGATACATATGGTATGTATTCACTTATATGTAGATATTATCAATGAAATAAATGATAACCAATCTACAATCAAAAGACTCAGAGTTGTTAGGTATAGAGGAAGGGACTAGGGGGAACACATGAGCATCCCTGGGAGGAGCAAATAGAGTATATTTTATGAGTGGACTGGGGTAGATAGGGGACAGAAATTGGAGGATCAGGTGCAGAAGGGGATGGGAGATAGGGTTGATGGAGGAAATGCATGTTGAGACAGTTGTAACTGAGTGACATTTGGGAGATAGTATGGAAACCTAGTACAGTGGAAACTTCTAAAATATATGACAATGCTCTTAATGAGGTCTCCTAACAATGGGAGATGGATTCCCAATTGGCCGCTTCTTGTGAAAAAAAAAAAAAAAAAAGCTTCCAGTTCTGGGACTGTGTTGCGCTCAGTTGAATTGTTGGCAAGGAAGTCACATAGAAATCCTTATTGGAACACAGGCTGTTGCCAAGACAAAGGGTTACTTTCCTCAAACTGAAAGTGCAGCCCTATTGCTGAGGATAACACTCACACAACTCATTCATAGAACATGGAGAAGTTGAGCTAGTGCCTAAATAGAGTCTTCACCCTTATGTTCTAATGTTCTTGGTTCAGAAGATATTCTGTAGGCTACTAAAAGAGAAATGTAAACACCAATCTAGCCACAAGATCTTTGACCTACAATCTGTCCTGCCTGCATGCTGCAAGCCACAGGAAAACATAATGGAATTCAGCTACTACCACAAAAGCTACTACTTGGAAAAGTCAAGGAATTTTCCAAAAGTCAAGCCATGGCTTGAGAAGTCTTGGTGATATTTTAGCTTTTGTATATATATTAGCTGTTTCCTACAGTGATTTTCTTGTAATGCTATGTGTGCTTCCTTGAACTCCTGAAAATGTATTTATCTAAAATACCTATCAAGCACCCAAAGCCAAACAAAACAACACCTGTCTCCTAGGTCAGGAGGATAGTTTTATTTCTTGTGTAATTTAGGGTGAGACCCTCCTTCCTTACAGCCTTACTAATAGACTCCTAATTTCTTACCTAACCAGTTCTAGGAATATAGATTGAGCACATAAATTCCCTTCTTGACTAATGATCATTAGCACTCGTTTGAGTTGTAAATGAAAGCCTGACACTACTGCCTGAGGAAAATTCTTTATGACCCTTGTAAGAATTCAAGCCGGACTTGGGTTTATAACTGGATTCCTGAGAGACGTGAGGAGAACTGAGAGAATAAGGAGACTGAGAGGAGGAGAGAGAGAGGAAAAAAGAGAATGGAAGAACTAGATGGGTAAGGAAAAAACTAAGATAAGGAAGGGAAGAACTAGATTGAAGGGCTAGAAGAGAGTACTAGAGGAATGAGATGGAAGAAGAAGAGACAGATGGGGAAGAACAAGATGAGGAAGAACAAGATGAGAAAGAAGGAGATGGGAGAGGAGCTAAGATGGGAAAGAACTAGATGGATGAGAACCCAGATGGGGCAGAACTAATATGAGAGAATCAAGTTAGAACATAGAGGGGACAGTGGATAAATGTAGAGAGAAATCAAGCAAGAAAGGAGATAGGCATGAGAGCAGAATAGAAGCTTGGAGAGAGAAAACTGATACACAATAATAAAGTGTATGGACTAAGGAGTTTCATGTACATAGATTCATTTCATATCATCAAAGATTAAATTATCATCTGATTGTAGATTCTTTCCAGACCCTGGGAGGGGGACTGTTGAGGAGCTAGACCCCCATAGTCATCGATACTTGTAAGATATGCTAGGGCAGTGGTGGCACAGAACTTGTAGGAGGAGCCAATAAATGTCTGATTTGACTTAAGGTCCCCTCCATGAGATAGTGTCCATACCTGACACTTCTTGGGTGAACAAGAACCAGAGACTACATAGCCCAGAGACTTAAGCTCAAACCAAACACTATCTGTCTAAAAAATAGTATCAATAAAAGGACTTCTAATGATATTCTAATGTACTCATAGATCAGTGCCTTATTTAGTCAACATCAGAGAAGCTTTCTCCTGAAACAGGCAGAGACCCCCACACAACAAGATGTTATGCAGAGAAAGAGATACTTTGGAACATGTAGCTTCAAGTAGGCTATCTCCATCCACCACCACCACCCTTCTCCCCCCACCCCAGAGCTCAGGGTACTCTGAGGAAGAGGAGCTGGAGAGAGTGTAAGAGTCAGAGGAGATGGAGGACAGTGGGAGAAACAAGCTCTCTGAATCAACTAACCGGGGTTAATACGAACTCACAGAGACCAAAACATCAAGCATAGGGCCTACAGGGGTCTGCTCCAGGTCCTCTGCATATATGTCATTGCTTTCATCTAATATATTTATGGAATTCTGAGCATGTGAACAGATGGGTTTCTGAATCATGGGCCTGCTCTTGGTACTCTTTTCCTTCTGTTGGATTGCCTTGTCCAGCTTCAATGTGATGGTTTTTGCTTTATCTTATTATATTTTATTTTGTCGTGTTTGGTTGTTATCTCTTAGAAGCCTGTTCTTTTCTAATGAAAGACAGAGGGGGAGTGTATCTGGAGGGGAACGGAGGTGGGAGGTAACTGGGAGAAATAGAGGGAGGGTAACTACAAGCAGATATATTGTATGAGAAAAGAATTCTTTTAATAAAAGAAAATTATTTAAAAAAGAAACAGACAACTATTAATCTAGTCTTATCACTGTAGATTAATTTTCATATTTGGGACATTTTGGGAACAGTATAATATAAAATCAGATTTCAGCCTTGTTAGAGTCAATATAGTTGTAGATATATCTATGCAAAGGCATATATCATAGTCTCTTCTTTTTACTTTTAGATAATATTCCACTGTGTGGATATACCATGATTTATTTACTAATTTATTGGTAGACATGTGGTTGTTTCTGATGGTTGAATATTAAAAGTCAAGATTGGTAAACATCAGTATACATGGATTTGCTGTGGGATGGTCTGTATGTCAAGTGTGTTGCTGATTGGTCAGTAAATAAATCACTGATTGGCCATTGGCTAGGCAGGAAGTATAGGCGGGACAAAGAGAAGAATTCTGGGAAGTGGAAGGCTGAGAGAGAGACACTGCCAGCCGCCACGATGACAAGATGACAAGCCGCATGTGAAGATGCCGGTAAGCCACGAGCCATGTGGCAAGGTATAGATTAATAGAAATGGATTAATTTAAGCTGTAAGAACAGTTAGCAAGAAGCCTGCCACGGCCATACAGTTTGTAACCAATATAAGTCTCTGTGTTTACTTGGTTGGGTCTGAATGGCTGTGGGACTGGCGGGTGACAGAGATTTGTCCTGAGGTGGGCCAGGCAGGAAAACTCTAGCTACATGGATTTGTAAATACATGATTTCTTTTAGGGTTGTCTATCCCTAGGAGTAGAATGGCTGGGTCACTGTGATTTATGCATGTTTTTCTTTCAAAGAAATTGGCAGGTTGCTGTTCAAAGTGATTATAACACGTACATTTCCACCAGATCGGTAAATCCAGGTCTTCCACAGTGCTTGCTCTGGTCAGCCTCTTCATTTTATGTGTTCTAATGAGCATGAGATGTTATTTCTGTGTGGTTTGAGTTTACATTTCTTACAAAGAAATGGGTAGCCATCCCTTTAGGTGGATATTAATTTTTCCATTTAATGTTGTATAACTCTCATCAGTTTCAGCTCAGAGAATGTAATACATACAACCTGATACTATTGAAAATGCCAATGCCTATTATCTTCAATGTCTGGTGGATGTCATATATACATACATACACATATATATATATATATATATATATATGAGGGTGGGGAAGAAAGGAAGGGAGGGAGGGGAGGAGGGAGAGAGAGAGAAAAGGAGGAAGATACAAGGGATTGCATTTTACCACCTTGATAATATTAGAAGCTTGGTAAATTCTATTCTAACAGATTTTTCTACTTAAATGGTAATGTCATTTGTGAATAGAGACACATTGAGTTTGTCCTTTCCATCTATGTCCACTTTACAACCCTCATTACTACACTAAGTACAAATGTTGAAAGTAGACAGTATGGTCTTATTCCTGAATTCAAGGATAAAGCATTACACAATTCACATTCGAGCATGCTGTTGTTTGTAGAACAACATGTATGAATGATGTAGATGTCCCTCAGCAAGTTGAAGACATTTATTTTATTTTATTACTTTTGCAAAGTAACTACTCTTCCTTAGTTGGTCCTCTCATGGACTTTGATTTTATGTTTTCTTGAAATCCACACAGTCATGATCAAGCGACATGCTGGCTTCTCCCTTGTCTTTCACCTGGCGATAAAAACTTAATACTTTCCCTGTACTTCCTTGGCTTGGTTGACAATTTCTTTCCTTTGTTTTGTGGTCCTGGAAATCAAACCCAAGGCCTTGCCAGTCTTAAGTGTGTGTGGTTTACCAAGGAGCTTCATTCTCAGGTCTCAGGCCTCCTATCTGAATTCTGTTGCATAGCTACACCAGAGTTTGTTTATTTATCCACTTATTTTAAGATGTTTAAGAACATCTTAAAACTTGGAAGTCATTTCAAGTCTTGATAATAAAGTGCAACTTCTCTAAACATCCCTCTCCTAACATTAATGTGGACAATAGTTCTCTGGGTAGATGCGGAGGTGATGACTGTTGGGCTATATGGTATGACTGTGTTAAGCGACTGTCATACTCTCTTCTAAGACACATTGTTATCAGCAATGAATGAGAGGTCACATGCTCCATGTACCAGTCAGCATGCAGTATTGTCAGTATTTTATATTTCAGCCCATGCAATGTTACCTCATTATTTCTTTTTCAATTTCCTAGTAATTTTTGATGTTCACCATTTTTCTTTTCTTTTATTCTTTTATTTTATAATTTAATTTAATTTGACATATCAGCCATGGATTCCCTTGTTCTCCCCGCTCCCCCCCCCCACCTGCCTTCTCCCCAGCTCCCCCCCATTCCCATCTCCTCCAGGGCAAAGACTCCCCTGAGGATTGAGTTCAACCTGATAGATTCAGTCCAGGCAGGTCCAGTCCCTTCCTCCCAGGCTGAGCCAAGTGTCCTTGTATAAGCCCCAGGTTTCAAACAGCCAGCTTATGCACTGAGTACAGGACCCGGTCCCACTGCCTGGATGCCTCCCAAACAGATCAAGCTAACCAAGTGTCTCACTTATCCAGAGGGCCTGATCCAGTTGGGGGCTCCTCAGCTATTGGTTCATAGTTCATGTGTTTCCATTCGTTTGGCTATTTGTCCCTGTGCTTTATCCAACCTTGGTCTCAACAATTCTCGCTCATACAAACCCTCCTCTTTCTCCCCAATTGGACTCCTGGAGCTCCACCTGGGGCCTGGCCGTGGATCTCTGCATTCAGATCCCTCAGTCATTGGATGGGGTTTCTAGCACGACAATTAGGGTGTTTGGCCATCCTATCACCAGAGTAGGTCAGTTCGGGCTGTCTCTCGATCATTGCCAGTAGTCTATTGTGGGGGTATCTTTGTGGATTTCTGTGGACCTCTCTAGCATTTTGCTTCTTCCTATTCTCATGTGGTCTTCATTTGTCATGGTCTTTTATTCCTTGTTCTCCCTCTCTGTTCTTGATCCAGCAGGGATCTCCCACTCCCCTAAGCTCTCTTTCTCTCAACCCTTGCCCTTCATTACCCCTACTCATGTCCATCTTGTTCATGCAGATCTCATCCATTTCTCTGTCACTGGGCGATCCCTGTGTCTTTCTTGGGGGTCCTGTTTTCCAGGTAGCCTCCCTGGAGTTGTGAGTAGCAGTCTAGTCATCTTTGTTTTACATATAATACCCTCCTATGAGTGTGTACATACCATGTTTGTCTTTCTGAGTTTGGGTTACCTCACTCAGGATGATTTTTTCTAGATCCGTCCATTTGCCTACAAACCTCATGATGTCATTGTTTTTCTCTGCTGAGTAGTATTCCATTGTGTACATGTACCACATTTTATTTATCCATTCTTCAGTTGAAGGGCATCTAGGTTGTTTCCAGGTTCTGGCTATTACAAACAATGCTGATATGAACATAGCTGAGCAAGTGCCCTTGTGGTATGATTGAGCATTCCTTGGGTATATGCCCAAGAGTGGTATAGCTGGAACTTGGGGGAGATTGATTTCCAATTTTCTAAGAAAGCACCATATTGACTTCCAAAGTGGTTGTACAAGCTTGCATTCCCACCAGCAGTGGAGGAGAGTTCTCCTAGCTCCACATCCTCTCCAGCATAAGCTGTCTTCAGTGTTTTTGATCTTAGCCATTCTGACAGGCATAAGGTGGTATCTCAGAGTTGTTTTGATTTGCATTTCCCTGATAATTAGGGATGTTGAGCAATTCCTTAAATGTCTTTCAGCCATTTGAGTTTCCTCTGTTGAGAATTCTCTGTTTAGTTCTATAGCCCATTTCTTAATTGGATTGTTGGGCATTTGATTTACCATCCTTTCATCTCTTTAGTTCCATTTCTGCTCCCATCTTTTGCCCATATATTGTTGTGGAACTTTAAGAAGATTCATTTTCAGCTGGGTGTTGTGGAGCATGCTTTTAATCCTAGAGGAAGATAGATTTCTGTGAGTTCAAGGACAGTCTGGACTACAAAGTGAGTTCCAGGACAGCTAGGGCTACACAGAAAAACCCTGTCTCCAAAAGCCAAAAGAAAAAAAAAAAGATAAGAAAGAAAAAGGTTTAATTTCTTTCTTTATTGTGTGTGTGTCAAATCACCTGGAGCTGAAGCTACAGAAGCTTGAGTTACTTGCTGTAGGTGCTATGAACTGAGCTGGGGTCCTCTTCACAAGCAGTAAGTACTCTTAACCCCACAGTCATCTTTCTAGTCCTTACTGTTACATTTTAAAACTTTTAAAAAACACTGTTTGAGTCTTGTTGATGTAGCCATTTCTAGGATAGACACTTTCACAGCTGATCCCATAGATATCTAGCACTCATGAGAGTTCTCCCCTCTTGTTCAAGTTCCCTGAGCCATAGATGCAGGGTGGGGGGTGGGGAATTTCGTGTGGTCCCACCCTTGAAAAAGAACTACAGGCAACTAATGACTTTGGGAATAAAGATTATTGGCTTCTCCCAGGGAGAGTCCCCTCATTGGTTGTCCCATGACATACAAACAGCCAAAACAGTTTATTTGTGCTTGAACACACACATGAACAAAATGTGTATGTAACAATAACCAAAGCAAAGGAGGCTGTTACACTGAGAGTTGGGGGACATAAAAGGGGTTCAAGTGAGGGTAGCTGGCAGGAGTTGGAGGGAGGAAAGGGAATGGGGAAAGTAATGTAATTCTATTTCAGTTAAAATATTTTTAAAAGTTCTTTACATAATTGGGGTATAAGCTATACATCTGATCAGTGTTTTACAAACATTTTACTCTTGTCTATAATTTATATTTTTCTTCTTCCAACTGACATGCTGATCACATACACAGCCTTCCTTTTATGAGCTTGGAGCCTTTCAGCATTTACTTAGAACAGTCATATCTTTCATCAAACCTTAAAATCAGTTTTTAGTTCCCATCTCCCTTTTTTATTTTTATCTTGAGACAGGAAATAACTTGCTTTTATAATTTATAAATTATAAAATTTGCTTTTTAATGAAAGGCGGGGCTTTTATGTTCAATCCTTTTGTGTCAACCTCATGAACGATTATGGGCCTTCACCAGCAGACACTTCTAATTGTAATAAAGTTCAGTGGTAGAATTTTTCTTGATGAAACATATTCCTATTTCACACAAAAACTGATTGCCATGCTTAAGGTTGTTTAGATGGTCTTCCTATGTCTTGAAGTTTTGAAGTTTCATAGTTAGGTCTATTCCTCATTTTAAAACCCATTGTAGCAAAAGCTAAAAGGCTTGCTTTACAGATATTTTCATTTATTTATCCATCCATCCATCTATGCACCCATCCATTCCTTTTGAATGGGCATGTTTAGGTGTTATAGCACCCTTCACCGAGAGGCCCTACTTTCTCCCCTGAATGCCTTGCTGGCACTAATTGTGTTGGTGTATGAATCTGCTCTTATTGCTATATCATTGATTTGTCTTTCTTTCACCCGATGTGCCATGACAGGCCTGCTGTAGCTTCATGTTAAATCTTAAAGTTGAGCAGTCTCAGTATTGACTGTCTTCTTCTTGTATTGTTTTGATTATTCTGTGTTTGGCCTCTCTGTAAATATTTTATAATGACTTTGTTAATGTCTACAGAATAAACGGTTGGAATATTTTTTAAGATGGGATTTATTTTATTGATCAGGCTGTAGAAAACTGGCACCATGATGATACTTATCTATGAGCATGGAACATTGCAGCGTGTGTTTACTAATGGGATTGTTTATAGTAGGAGTTTGTGGTTTGCTCATGCCATACGATTATGGTTTTAATTTTGCTAGTTTATACTTCTTCTTTATCAAATTATTTTTTCCTAAAACAAAATTTAAATTACTTATTCTTTAATAAGGGAATCTGTTAGTGATTTTGAGGAAGCAATAGAATTTTAAATCTATTTTCAGGTAAATTCCAAATAGGGCAATTGTGGTTTTATTCATTATTTACAAATTCATTCAGTTTTTAATCAATATTTGAATTCCTGTTATACATTTAATCTTCGTAATATAGTAATGAATCAAACATAATTATTTAATTATACATTTCTTTTCATTTGTATAACATTAGTGAGAAAGTAAATTAAAGCTCCAGAAGGAAATAACATATTTAGGATATGCACTGTGGAATCCAGCCAATTGAGAAGTTCTGTAGTTTCCATTTGCTTGGATTATTCTGTGGCTCCTTCATGAAATATCTCTATAGCCACCACATACTCAATGAAGTTTTTACAAAATGCAAGCTAATAGCTTATTGTCAATGCAAATCTAACTTGAGAATGGCTTCTTATATTTGCATTGGCACTTACATTTCAATGATCTGAATACCAATGACCAGAAAATTTTCTAGCTAAAACAATAATTTGTTAAAATAGACGTTAAGATATCTAGACAGGAGAGGAAATTAACGAAAGCGACAGGGATAAAAGTATTTTAGTTAGTAAGAATTGTGGCTAATTTTGACCTCAAATGCTGCATTCTTAATATGACAGCAAGTAGAACAATACAAACTTTGATCTCCAGGGTCGGTTGTAACATAAAATATTCAGAATATAATGTGGTATTTTAAGCCACTACGAAACTATGTTCATTCTGGAATGTAATATAATGTATGAGTCAGGCAAGATTCAGTGAGGAAAAGAAAGGCTCCACAGATTTTTAGAACTACTTTTAAAGTTTACATTTGGTGTTCTCCTCTCCACCCTAGGCAAGTGGAGCCATCCCTATGCGATAATTAGAGGGCTCACACTATTCTACCCTGTCTTCTGCTTCACAGGAAATAACATCTATTCTCTCCATGTCACCATGCATGGCTCCTAGCAGGGAAATTATTGAAATATCAACAATAATATCATTATTGTTAAACAAAAGGGACTAGGGAAAGCATGACTCTGCTGTGGGATGGTCTGTATGGCAAATGTGTTGCTGATGATTGGTTAGTAAATAAAACACTGATTGGCCATTGGCTAGGCAGGAAGTATAGGCGGGGACGAGGAGGAGAATAAAGCTGGGAAGTGGAAGGCTGAGTCAGAGAGACACTGCCAGCCGCCACGATGAGAAACAGCATGTGAAGATGCCGGTAAGCCACGAGCCATGTGGCAAGGTATAGATTAATGGAAATGGATTAATTTAAGCTGTAAGAACAGTTAGCAAGAAGCCTGCCATGGCCATACAGTTTGTAACCAATATAAGTCTCTGTGTTTACTTGGTTGGGTCTGATCGGCTGTGGGACTGGCAGGTGAGAGAGATTTGTCCTGACTGTGGGCCAGGCAGGAAAACTCTAGCTACAAGACTCAGAATGAAGTAAAGCAAAGAAAGGCAAAACAAATGCATATTTATTCACAGATGTGTTTATATTACACAGAAAATTAGATATTCATTTCTTTGTCAATATGCATTTGGTTTTATTTATTATAAATCCCACAAAGATTATTTATATGTAACATGCAAGAAAGTTTATATTGTGGACATTGGTGCTCCTTCTTAATTTTTGGGATAGCATTCAACATTCTATTGCATTCTACTTATTCTTTAATTATAGAAAATTAATGCTAGCCAGGCCTGGTGGCACATACCCTCAATCCCAGCATTCAGGAGGCAGAGACAGGAGGATCTCTGAGAGTTGAAGGCCAGTTTGGTCTACAATTGGAGTTCCAGGACAACTAAGGCTGTTACACAGAGAAACTCTGCTTCAATAAAACAAGAGAAGAAAGCTAATACTTTATGAAATTTGTTTTCTGTGAGGTGACAATTTAGAGATTCTAGATGTGTTAACTCATGTCAAAAACCATATTATGTGGACAGCCCCACAACTCACCTTTTAAAATTCAGGGGAAATAAGATAAAGGGAGCTTAATGCATTATATAGTTAACAGGTAGAGGAGGGTGGGTTCTGTTTGCTGACAGGCATTCAGTGGGTCCACTCTGCTTTCTATCAACAAAGTAAAAAGACAACCAGCCCTAATGAGTAGTATCACTTTGCACCAACTTAGAATTGAAGCTTCCCTTCTGGTAGATCAGTGGCTGTTTTGATATTCATGATCAAAGGAATCTTTTGCTTTAGAGTTATTGTAGAGAACCTGTTTTATACAACAACATAGGTAAGTTCAGATTACAGGTACCATTTGACAAAGGGTTCTGTAGCCTACACAGCAGTGCTAGCCCCATTACAACTCATTTATCTTCTTCTTCTGCCTTTCTATGTTTTTTTTTCCCTGTAGATCTTTCACTCTTCCTAAAGAGAAAAATATCTTTGGTGAGAAATATTTTCACTCAATATGAAAATTAGGCTTTTGAAAAGTACTATATGGTTGATGACCCAGATTAATTGTAAATTCTGAGGGAAAGAAGCCACCTATACAAGGCTTTATGAAATTATAGATGTCTCAGAAGTTAGGAATATTAGCATATCAATCAAAGACAAGACTATTTCATCAATACGAGGAAATTTTTGGCTTTTTTTTTTAACAGAAAAAAGGACAGATGATGGAAAGTATACCCTCTACTGTGTAAATAGAGAGCACAGGAGTAAATGAAGGAATTAGGAGGCACTTTCATAAAGTCAGCTGTGACACACTGAAGGTTTTCTGTAAACTGTTCATAAAGTAATTTGATTCAATTATTTTTCTTACCCCAGTAACTTTATATACCCAAGATGCACTGAAAATAGTATTAACTCGAACAACTGTGTCCCTTTAGTCTGGAATGAAAGCAGAGTAGTTATATGTATGTCAGGAAGCCGGCAGCCTTATGAAAGCTTGCGTGTTTGTCTGGCAGCTGCACTGACAGGTTCATTAGCCATCTCATTCCAAACCACTGACATGCCACTGACTTCCTCTGAGGTTTCGGGAAGCCATCAGGTTGTCATCAGACAGGACTTGATCCCCTGCCCAGATCTTCCCATGCTGCCTCTACTCTGCGTCCTGACATTTGTATTGGAATCTGAGTCAACGTAAAAAACATTTTGCCAAGAAGAGTTGCTTATTTATAGCCAGAGAAGGAGAAAAAAATGCTGACCCTTTTATTTCACAAGCCTTTGAAAATGAAATGTCTAGAAATTGTCACATTCGAGATATGGGAGGTTAAACTTGGGTAAGTCATCTGCAAGGAACCGTGGCTTCGCACGGCCACCCTGGAGGCTCAGCCACCCACCACCACGGATAGGAAATCCTGTGGTTCCTTCTGGAAAGCACTTGGCTGCTGTTGAGCTTCCCTTCAATGTCTTGCAGACTCCTAGCACCTGAGTCACAGGGAGACCAAGAACAGCTAGTAGCATCCTATGCCAGCCTTTTCCCTCTCCACAGGGCTCTGTGTGCGAGACAAATGTCTCACTCAGTTCTTGTGTTGCAGCCTGGTAAAGTTGTATTCACTCATGGGCTTTGTCTCGAAGATCCCAGAGCTATATTTTAACGGGTATTTTCCATTTGCTTTCTTGCAGACTTACTTTCAATGGGAAACAGAAAATAACTCCCGGGAAGTTTGTTGCATGGGTCCTTGCATGCTTTTTTTTTTTTTCTTAATTTATTCCTCTTTAGAAGTTTCTTACACTCTCCTCTGAGTGGTAAATGGGCAGTATTTGTGTTATCTACCTTCTATGATTGTGATCTTTGAGTTGTCATTGAATATTTGTGATTGTTGTAGCTGCCATGGTTCAAAGTTCACTGTAACAATAATCCATCCTAAATACTGCGGCGTTAAGGAAGCAGCTTTTGCGGTTGCAGTTGTGAAGGGTGGCTGATGCTCTTTGGTATTGCCTGTGGAGTAACTGCTGCCCTTTATATAGAAATATATATGCTAGTTTGCTTTTGTAACACCAGGGATATTGTAATCTTGCTTGTTAAAAGTTTAGAAAAAGAAAAACAGAATGATTGCATACCAGTGCGGGCAAGTTCTGGACACTACTGAAAAGAAGTAGTGTACATGATGGTTTTAATGACAGAAAGAAGTTCATATATGCTCAGATTAGAGAGAAATAGTTAAAACAGGACATTGTTGATTGTTGTGGTACTAATGAGAGAGACAAAATACATATAAAAACTGAATCTCACAGAGACAGGCAAATAAATTTCAATACATCCAAAGTGTCAGTCACCCAAAATGCTTCATGAACAATTGAAAGTGATAACTACTGTATTAATTGGAAATACTTCATAAATAAACTCACATGATCATACTAGTGCTGTGATTAATCTATGACCATGTATTTACATATGTATGCAGAACTGAACTTGCATTTTCTTTTAATGGACTGGGATAAGTTCATTTACATTTATTTTAAGACTGAAAGTTTAATGTCGTTGGATGTTTTGTTACATGTGCTGAACAACAGTTAAGTTCTTGTGCATTCCTCTCCCTCTTCCAATATTCTATTTATTAATATTATTATTATTGTTGTTGTTGTTATTGTTGGGAGCAGAAAGGTAGATGCACATAGTAAAACAAAAGCTATATTTTATTATGCTGAGGGTCATCGGACAAGGTTCACACTCTTAATTCCTAACTACGGCCCTAAGCCTATCTCCCCAAGGCTGCCCACCTGTGGAACATATCTCAGCGGAAGGTCAGGTCCAGTCTGTAACAGAGGTCTTTGATTCAAGGGTCAGGACCCTGGGGAAGACTCTCCACCTGCAGGGCAGATCAAGGTGGTGTCTCTCCAGGTGTGCAGAGCAGAGCATTGCTCTTGGTCTCTGCTTATATACTGTCCAGTGGGTGTCATGGGGTCTAGGACTGTGTCTGGGTATCTTGAGTGAGTGATGTCACTGAGTTCTGTTTGTCAGATGCAGCCTTGGATGTACTGGGGTTCCTGATTAAGCTACGTTTACATGTCTAAAAGGCAATTTTTACTATGCTTATTACAGGCACTGGGAAGCATTCTGAGTACTTAGAGCTGGGATACTTACCAGTTACCCCATTAGTGTCCTCTCTCAGCATAAAGGGCCTCAGAGGTCTTTTTCATTCACGTAGTTATTCCTGCATGACCACGGTGAATAAAAAGCTGCCTTTGCTTTTCCTCTGCAGTCCGCCTAATCCATATTGGAGGGAGTGACAGGAATCTGGTTACAGACATGAAATGATGTTCATCTATCAAATGCTTCATTGTGGTCCAAGCCTGTTATTTGAAAGTATGGCCTTCAGGATCTAAACACCTCCCACTAGGCCATCCCCGTTACAATTTTCCACAGTCTCCCAGTAGTACCATTCTGGAAAGCAGGCCCTTGCATACAGACTTTTGTGGAAAATGTCAGATCCAAACTGTGGCAAACACCACAATACTATATCACTATTTCTATACTTTGTTGGTAAAATTAAATGGCTGTGAAATCTAAGTTTTGGTGAAAATGAACAGTGATCTTCTACTTGAGAAAACTATTGCCTCTAGGGAGTATGTGGCATTATCTAGAAGCAGTTTTGCTATAAGTGGAGAAAGTTCTTCAGTTTCTCTCTCTCTCTCTCTCTCTCTCTCTCTCTCTCTCTCTCTCTCTCTCTCTCTCTCTCTCTCTGTTGTTTGTTTGTTTGTTTTTTTTTCAAGTCAGGGTTTCACTGTGTAGCTTTGGCTTTCCTGGAACTAGCTCTGTAGACCAGGCTGGCCTAGAATTCACAGGGATCCACTTGCCTCTGCTTCCTGAGTTCTGGGATTTAAGACATGTGCCACCACCCTGGCACAACTTCTCTCTTGTTCTTACAGCATGAGGATACAGTGATGCAGTGACTCACATAAACTGCCCAAGGAAGTTTCCACAGCAAAGAATTTTCCAGCTCAAAATATCAAGAGTGCTGCTGCAGAGAAATCCTGGTGTAGTGTAAATGCAATCTTCAAGCATTGCTACTGAGAAGGCAAAATGATACATGCACATCACAAAATACTGTGACAGTGTCTTATAAAGTTAAATTTGTACATACCACATGTCCTAGCAATTCTACTTCTAAATATTTACTCAAGATGTGAAAACACATTTACAGATAAAGACTTGAATAGGAATGTTCACAGCAGTATTATTTATAACAGTAATAAACCAGAAATAAGGACAAATAAGTAAACAAGTTTTGACACCCATAAGATGCAAGTTTACAATTCAGTAAAAAGAAATAGAACATACATCACAGTACAGTGGATGGAAAAACGTTCAGGAGAAAGACCCAAGACAGTGGCCTTCATGGTGGTTAGTTCAGTCTTGTTTAATAGGAAATCCTAGAAAAGGCAGAACTATAATGACAGCAGCAGGTCAGTGGTTTTAGGAAGGGGTCAGGAAAGTGCATTGAACACAAGGACAGAAACTTTAGGGATGATGGAACTCTTCTGCATCTCAATTTTTTTTATTATTTTGGAATTTCATATATGCATATAGTATGTTTTGATCTGACCCATATCCCCATTCTCTTCCCTCCAGTTCTGCTCTTGTTCCCCAATCACTATTTCCTCCCAATTCCCCATGATACTTTATTAAATCCACTGAGTTCACTTAATGTTGCTTATCTATATATCAGTGTTGGGCCATACGCTGTAACATGGGTAGACTCTCAGAAGGCACAGTCCTGAAGCCAAGTGACTCTCCCTTTCTTCACCCACCACAAATTGCCATGGTTCTTCAGTCAAGAGTAAGATTTTGTGAGTTCCTTCCCAAGCTATGCTTGGGTTTTGTCTGGCCTGATCTTGTACAATCTTGTACATACAGTTACATGTTCATGTGTGCAACTGTCCTATAGTGCTGCTGGGTGAGTGAAGTACTCAATAGTCTTACCCAGCTGTGAACCCTGCTAACTACAATGAGTAACCTGCAAAACATGACCACCTGTGCAGTTGTGGCATGGGTGTTGTGGAAGTAAGCAACTGCTTTCTAATGAGATTTAAGGCCCTCTGCACAAGACAGAATTCACATCTATCACCTGCAACAGGACCAAGAACCCATGACTAGGTAGACTGAAAACACTAGAGAAGAATTCAATCCTTTTTATTTAACTGCTTTTTGGACAGGGTATAGCTATGTAGCACTGACTGGAATGGAATTTTCTTTGAAGTCTTGAGCTTATAGACCTTCACATGAATCTGCCTCCCAAGTGCCAGGCTTAAAGGCATGTACTACCACTTCTGGCATCAGAACTTACCACGCTGACTCTGCTAAATGGAGACAGTGTTAAACCAACTAGTAATGACTAATCATTATTCTGATAGATTATTGCATGTATCAACCCTCATCTGAGGATTTTCTTTTTGCAGTAGATGACAATTAACACAAAGAACCACAACTGATCAAAATGAATAAAATAAAAGACTGTGGAGTGCTCAGCCATAAATGGGACATATATGTCATAACCTCCTACAAAGGGTCAGGGATCACCATGGAAGAGGGGTTGAAAAGATTGTAATAACTAGAGGTAGTGGATCTCTATTGCATCTTAATGTTGCTGATAGCTATATATATTCCTTTATTAAAAGTCATCAAACAATTAATATATACCCTAAAATACATGAAATTTATTTTACAAAATTCAAATCTATAAATGTTTTATTTTATACTAAAACCAAAAATATATAAATTATCTTTTTATGGGTGATTAACTAAGTTGAACACCACCCCTAGAGGTCAGAAGATATAAGTGATATAAAAGGAGGTCATTGATAATGTTACCAAAGTAGTTTGAAGTTTGTAGATTTAAAGATAAGATTTCAATGAGTCGTGCATTTGGAGTCAGTAGGAAAACTGAAAACAAATTCATATTTGTAGCCAGAAGTTTTCCTGGTCCCACCTGGCTTGCAGCCACTCAGACCCAAGCAAACACACAGAGACTTGTATTATTTATAAACTGTATGGCCATGGCAGGC
>NW_026738085.1:0-25772 GCF_949786415.1 Peromyscus eremicus
GACATCACAACACTTCTTTGTGACATCAGTTCTCCATTATGCCATCACAGTGCTCCATTGTGACATCACAACACTCCATTGTGATATCATAGTGCTCCATTGTGATATCACAGTTCTCCATTATGCCATCATCGTGCTCCATTGTGACATTACAGTGCTCCATTTTGACATCAGTTCTCCATTATGCCATCAGAGTGCTCCATTGTGACATCACAGTTCTCCATTGTTACATCACAGTTCTCCAATGTGATATCACAGTGCTCCAATGTGACATCATAGTGCTTCATTGTGACATCAGAGTGCTCAATTGTGACATCACAGTTCTTCAATGTGACATCTTAGTGCTCCATTGTGACATCATAGCACTCCATAATGCCATTACAGTGCTCCATTGTGACATCACACCTCTCCATTATGCCATCACAGTGCTCCATTGTGACATCACAGTGATCCATTGTGATATCATAGTGCTCCATTGTGATATCACAGTTTTCCATTTTGCCATCACAGTGCTCCATTGTGACATCACACCTCTCCATTATTCCATCAAAGTGCTCCACTGTGACATCACAACACTGTATTGTGATATCATCGTGCTCCATTGTGATATCACAGTTCTCCATTATGCCATCACCGTGCTCCATTGTGACATCAAAGTGCTCCATTGTGACATCAGTTCTCCATTATGCCATCACAGTGCTCCATTGTGACATCACAGTGCTCCATTGTGACAACACAGTGCTTCAATGTGACGTCACAGTTCTCCAATGTGACATCAGTTCTCCATTATGCCATCACCGTGCTCCATTGTGACATCACAGCACTCCATTATGCCATCACATTTCTCCATTGTGACATCACTGTGCTCCATTGTGACATCACAGTTCTCCATTATGCCATCGCAGTGCTCCATTGTGACATCACAGTGCTCAATTGTGGCATCACAGTTCTCCAATGTGATGTCACAGTTCTCCAATGTGACATCACAGTGCTCCATTGTGACATCATAGTGCTTCATTGTGACATCACAGTTCTCCAATGTGATATCACAGTGCTCCATTGTGACATCACAGTGCTCCATTGTGACATCACAGTGCTCCAATGTGACATCAGTTCTCCATTATGCCATCACAGTGCTCCATTGTGACATCACAGCACTCGATTATGCCATCACAGTTCTACATTGTGACATCACAGTGCTCCATTGTGACATCACAGTTCTCCAATGTGATATCACAGTGCTCCAATGTGACATCATAGTGCTTCATTGTGTCATCACAGTGCTCCATTGTGATATCACAGTTCTCCATTATGCCATCAAAATGCTCCATTGTGACATCACAGTGCTCCATTGTGACATCAGTTCTCCATTATGCCATCACAGTGCTCCATTGTGACATCACAGCACTCGATTATGCCATCACAGTTCTCCATTGTTACATCACAGTGCTCCATTGTGACATCACAGTTCTCCAATGTGATATCACAGTGCTCCAATGTGACATCACAGTGCTCCATTTTGACATCAATTCTCCATTATGCCATCACAGTTCTCCATTGTGAAATCACAGCACTCGATTATGCCATCACAGTTCTCCATTGTGACATCACAGTTCTCCATTATGACATCACAGTTCTCCAATGTGATAACACAGTGCTACAATGTGACATCATAGTGCTTCATTGTGACATCATAGTGCTCCATTGTGACATCATTTCTCCATTATGTCATCACAGTGCTCCATTGTGACACCACAGTGCTCCATTGTGACATCATAGTGCTCCATTGTGACATCACAGTGCTCCAATGTGATATCACAGTTCTCCAATGTGACATCACAGGGCTCCATTGTGACATCAGATCTCAATTATACCATCATAGTGCTCCATTATGACATCAGTTCTCCAATGTGACATCACAGTGCTACATTGTGACATCAGTTCTCCATTATGCCATCACAGTTCTCCATTGTGACATCACCGTTCTCCAATGTGATATCACAGTGCTCCAATGTGACATCTTAGTGCTTCATTGTGACATCATAGTGCTCAATTGTGACATCACAGTTCTTCAATATGACACCAAAGTGGTCCATTGTGACATCATAGCAATCCATTATGCAATACAGTTCTCCATTGTGACATCACAGTTCTTCATTATGCCATCACAGTGCTCCATTGTGACATCACAGTTCTCCCATGTGACATCACAGTACTCCATTGTGACATCAGTTCTCCATTATGCCATCACAGTGCTCCATTGTGACATCATTTCTCCATTATGCCATCACAGTGCTCAATTGTGACATCATAATGCTTCATTGTGACATCATAATGCTCCATTGTACATCACAGTACTTCAAAGTGACATCATAGTGCTCCATTGTGACATCGTAGCACTCCATTTTGCCATTACAGTGCTCCATTGTGACATCACAGTTCTCCATTATGCCATCACAGTGCTCCATTGTGACATCACAGTTGTCCAATGTGACATCACAGTTCTCCAATGTGACATCATAGTGCTTCATTGTGACATCACAGTGCTCCATTGGGACATCAGTTCTCCATTATGCCATCACAGTTCTCCATTGTGACATCACAGCACTCGATTATGCCATCACAGTTCTCCATTGTGACATCACAGTGCTCCATTGTGACATCACATTTCTCCAATGTGATATCACAGTGCTCCAATGTGACATCACAGTGCTCCATTGGGACATCAGTTCTCTATTATGCCATCACAGTTCTCCATTGTGACATCACAGCACTCGATTATGCCATCACAGTTCTCCATTGTGACATCACAGTTCTCCATTGTGACATCACAGTTCTCCAATGTGATAACACAGTGCTCCAATGTGACATCATAGTGCTTCATTGTGACATCAGAGTGCTCAATTGTGACATCACAGTTCTTCAATGTGACATCTTAGTGCTCCATTGTGACATCATAGACTCCATAATGCCACTACAGTGCTCCATTGTGACATCACACCTCTCCATTATGCCATCACAATGCTCCATTGTGACATCACAGTGATCCATTGTGACATTACAGTGCTCCATTGTGACATCAGTTCTCCATTATGCCATCACAGTGATCCATTGTGACATCACAGTGCTCCATTTTGACATCAGTTCTCCATTATGCCATCACAGTGCTCCATTGTGACATCACAGTTCTCCATTGTTACATCACAGTTCTCCAATGTGATATCACAGTGCTCCAATGTGACATCATAGTGCTTCATTGTGACATCAGAGTGCTCAATTGTGACATCACAGTTCTTCAATGTGACATCTTAGTGCTCCATTGTGACATCATAGCACTCCATAATGCCATTACAGTGCTCCATTGTGACATCACACCTCTCCATTATGCCATCACAGTGCTCCATTGTGACATCACAGTGATCCATTGTGATATCACAGTTCTCCATTATGCCATCACAATGCTCCATTGTGACATCACAGTGCTCCATTGTGACATCAATTCTACATTATGCCATCACAGTGCTCCATTGTGACATCACAGCACTCGATTATGCCATCACAGTTCTCCACTGTGACATCACAGTCCTCCATTGTGACATCACACCTCTCCATTATGCCATCACAGTTCTCCATTATACCATCACAGTTCTCCATTGTCATATCACAGTGCTCCACTGTGACATCACAGTGCTCCATTATGCCATCACAGTTCTCCAATGTGACATTGTGATATCATCGTGCTCCATTGTGATATCATCGTGCTCCAATGTGCATTGTGATATCATCGTGCTCCATTGTGATATCTCCGTGCTCCATTGTGATATCACAGTTCTCCATTATGCCATCACTGTGCTCCATTGTGATATCACAGTGCTCCATTGTGATATCAGTTCTCCATTATGCCATCACAGTGCTCACTTGTGACATCACAGTGCTCCATTGTGACAACACAGTGCTCCAATGTGACGTCACAGTTCTCAAATGTGACATCAGTTCTCAATTATGCCATCACCGTGCTCCATTGTGACATCACATCACTCAATTATGATATCACAGTTCTCCATTGTGACATCACTGTTCTCCATTGTGACATCACCGTTCTCCAATGTGTTATCACACTGCTCCAATCTGACATCATAGTGCTTCATTGTGACATCATAGTGCTCCATTGTGACATCACATTTCTTCAATGTGACATCATAGTGCTCCATTGTGACATCACAGCAATCCATTATGCCATTACAGTTCTGCATTGTGACATCACAGTTCTCCATTATGCCATCAAAGTGCTCCATTGTGACATCACAGTTCTCCCGTGTATTATCACAGTACTCCATTGTGACATCAGTTCTCCATTATGCCATCACAGTGCTCCATTGTGACATCACAGTGCTCAATTGTGACATCACAGTTCTCCAATGTGATGTCACAGTTCTCCAATGTGACATCACAGTGCTCCATCGTGACATCATTTCTTCATTATGCCATCACAGTGCTCCATTGTGACATCACAGTGCTCCATTGTGACATCACAGTTCTCCAATGTGATATCACAGTGCTCCAATGTGACATCATAGTGCTTCATTGTGACATCACAGTGCTCCATTGTGATATCACAGTTCTCTATTGTGCCATCACAGTGCTCCATTGTGACATCACAGTGCTCGTTGTGACATCAGTTCTCCATTATGCCATCACAGTGCTCCATTGTGACATCACAGTTCTCCAATGTGATATCACAGTGCTCCAATGTGACATCACAGTGCTCTATTGTGACATCAGTTCTCCATTATGCCATCACAGTGCTCCATTGTGACATCACAGTGCTCCATTGTGACATCACAGCACTCGATTATGCCATCACAGTTCTCCATTGTGACATCACACTTCTCCATTGTGACAGCACATTTCTCCAATGTGATATCACAGTGCTCCAATGTGACATCATAGTGCTTTATTGTGACATCATAGTGCTCCATTGTGACATCACAGTTCTTCAATGTGACACCATATTGCTCCATTGTGACATCATAGCACTCAATTATGCCATTACAGTGCTCCATTGTGACATCACAGTTCTCCATTATGCCATCACAGTGCTCCATTGGGACATCACAGTTCACCAATGTGACATCACAGTTCTCCAATGTGACATCATAGCGCTTCATTGTGACATCAGTTCTCCATTATGCCATCACAGTGCTCCATTGTGACATCACAGTGCTCCACTGTGACATCACATTTCTCAATGTGATATCACAGTTCTCCAATGTGACATCACAGTGCTCCATCGTGACATCATTTCTCCATTATGCCATCACAGTGCTCCATTGTGACATCACAGTGCTCCATTGTGACATCACAGTTCTCCAATGTGATATCACAGTGCTCCAATGTGACATCATAGTGCTTCATTGTGACATCACAGTGCTCCATTGTGATATCACAGTTCTCTATTGTGCCATCACAGTGCTCCATTGTGACATCACAGTGCTCCATTGTGACATCAGTTCTCCATTATGCCATCACAGTGCTGCTATTGTGACATCACAGTTCTCCAATGTGATGTCACAGTTCTCCAATGTGACATCCCAGTGCTCCATTGTGACAACATAGTGCTTCATTGTGACATTACAGTTCTCCAATGTGATATCACAGTGCTCCATTGTGACATCACAGTGCTCCATTGTGACAT
Organism: Peromyscus eremicus; assembly: GCF_949786415.1. NCBI lineage: Eukaryota > Metazoa > Chordata > Mammalia > Rodentia > Cricetidae > Peromyscus > Peromyscus eremicus. The sequence goes on from NW_026738085.1 coordinate 5,696, forward strand.
CACAGTTCTCCAATGTGACATCACAGTGCTCCAATGTGACATCATAATGCTTCATTGTGACATCATAATGCTCCATTGTGACATCAAAGTACTTCAATGTGACATCACAATGCTCCATTGTGACATGGCAGCACTCCATTATGCCATTACAGTGCTCCATTGTGACATCACAGTTCTCCATTATGCCATCACAGTGCTCCATTGTGACATCACAGGGCTCCATTGTGACATCACAGTTCTCCAATGTGATATGACAGTCCTCCAATGTGACATCATAGTGCTTCATTGTGACATCACGGTCCTCCATTGTGACATCATAGTGCTTCATTGTGACATCAGTTCTCCATTATGCCAACACAGTGCTCCATTGTGACATCACAGTGCTCCATTGTGACATCACAGTTCTCAATTGTGACATCACAGTGCTCCATTGTGACATCACAGCACTCGATTATGCCATCACAGTTCTCCATTGTGACATCACAGTTCTCCATTGTGACATCACAGTTCTCCAATGTGATAACACAGTGCTCCAATGTGACATCATAGTGCTTCATTGTGACATCAGTTCTCCATTTTGGCATCACAGTTCTCCATTGTGACATCACAGGTCTCCATTGTGACATCAGTTCTCCATTATGCTATCACAGTGCTCCATTCTGACATCAGTTCTCCATTATGCCATGACAGTGCTCCATTGTGACATCACAGTGCGCCATTGTGACATCACAGTGCTCCATTGTGACATCACAACATTCCATTGTGATATCATAGTGTTCCATTGTGATATCACAGTTCTCCATTATGCCATCACCGTGCCCCATTGTGACATCATAGTGCTCCATTGTGATATCAGTTCTCCATTATGCCATCACAGTGCTCCATTGTGACATCACAACACTCCATTGTTATATCATAGTGCTCCATTGTGATATCACAGTTCTCCATTATGCCATCACCGTGCTCCATTGTGACATCACAGTGCTCCATTGTGACATCAGTTCTCCATTATGCAATCACAGTGCTCCATTGTGACATCACAGTTCTCCATTGTGACATCACAGTTCTCCAATGTGATATCACAGTGCTAAAATGTGACATCATAGTGCTTCATTGTGACATCAGAGTGCTTCATTGCGATATCAATTCTCCATTATGCCATCACAGTGCTCCATTGTGACATCACAGTGCTCCATTGTGACATCAGTTCTCCATTATGCCATCACAGTGCTCCATTGTGACATCACAGCACTCGATTATGCCATCACAGTTCTCCATTGTGACATCACAGTTCTCCATTGTGACATCACAGTTCTCCAATGTGATAACACAGTGCTCCAATGTGACATCATAGTGCTTCATTGTGACATCATTTCTCCATTACGTCATCACAGTTCTCCATTGTGACATCAAAGTGCTGCATTGTGACATAACAGTTCTCCAATGTGATATCACAGTTCTCTAATGTGACATCACAGGGCTTCATTGTGACATCAGATTTCCATTATGCCATCACAGTGCTCCATTGTGACATCAGTTCTCCATTATGCCATTACAGTGCTCCATTGTGACATCACAGTGCGCCATTGTGACATCACATGCTCCATTGTGACATCACAACGTTCCATTGTGATATCAAGTGCTCCATTGTGATATCACAGTTCTCCATTATGCCATCACCGTGCCCCATTATGACATCACAGTGCTCCATTGTGACATCAGTTCTCCATTATGCCATCACAGTGCTCCATTGTGACATCACAGCACTCTATTATGCCATCACAGTGCTCCATTGTGACATCACTGTTCTCCATTGTGACATCACAGTTCTCCTATGTGATATCAAAGTGCTCCAATGTGACATCATAGTGCTTCATTGTGACATCAGAGTGCTCCATTGTGACATCACAGTTCTTCAATGTGACATCATAGTGCTGAATTGTGACATCATAGCACTCCATTATGCCATTACAGTGCTCCATTGTGACATCACACCTCTCCATTAAGCCATCACAGTGCTCCATTGTGACATCACAGTGCTCCATTGTGACATCAGTTCTCCATTATGCCATCACAGTGCTCCATTGTGACATCACAAAACTCCATTGTGATATCATAGTGCTCCATTGTGATATCACAGTTCTCCATTATGCCATCATCGTGGTCCATTGTGACATCACAGTGCTCCATTGTGACTTCAGTTCTCCATTGTTCCATCACAGTGCTCCATTGTGACATCACAACACTGCATTGTGATATCATCGTGCTCCATTATGATATCACAGTTCTCCATTATGCCATCAATGTGCTCCATTGTGACATCACAGAGCTCCATTGTGACATCACAGTTCTTCAATGTGACATCATAGTGCTCCATTGTGACATCATAGCCATCCATTATGCATTACAGTTCTCCATTGTGACATCACAGTTCTCCATTATGCCATCACAGTGCTCCATTGTGAAATCACAGTTCTCTCATGTGACATCACAGTACTCCATTGTGACATTACCTCTCCATTATGCCATCACAGTGCTCCATTGTGACATCAGTTCTCCATTATGCTATCACAGTGCTCAATTGTGACATGATAATGCTTCATTGTGACATCATAATGCTCCATTGTTACATCACAGTACTTCAATGTGACATCATAGTGCTCCATTGTGACATCGTAGCACTCCATTATGCCATTACAGTGCTCCATTGTGACATCACAGTTCTCCACTATGCCATCACAGTGCTCCATTGTGACATCACAGTTCTCAAATGTGACATCACAATTCTCCAATGTGACATCATAGTGCTTCATTGTGACATCACAGTGCTTCATTGTGACATCAGTTCTCCATTATGCCATCACAGTGCTCCATTTTGACATCACAATGCTCCATTGTGACATCACAGTGCTCCATTTTGACATCAGTTCTCCATTATGCCAACACAGTGCTCCATTGTTACATCACAGCACACCATTATGCCATCACAGTTCTCCATTGTGACATCATCGTTCTCCATTGTGACATCACAGTTCTCCAATGTGATAACACGGGGCTCCAATGTGACATCATAGTGCTTCATTGTGACATCAGTTCTCCGTTATGCCATCACAATGCTCCATTGTGACATCACAGTGCTCCATTGTGACATCACATTGCTCCTCTGTGACATCAGTTCTCCATTATGCCATCACAATGATCCATTGTGACATCACAGTGCTCCATTGTGACATCAGTTCTCCATTATGCCATTACAGTGCTCCATTGTGTCATCACATTTCTTCAATGAGACATCATAGTGCTCCATTGTGACATCACAGTGCTCCATTGTGACATCAGTTCTCCATTGTGACATCATAGTGCTCCATTGTGACATCACAACACTCCATTGTGATGTCATAGTGCTCCATTGTGATATCACAATTCTCCATTATGCCAACCCGTGCTCCATTGTGACATCACAGTGCTCATTTGTGACATCAGTTCTCCATTATGCCATCAAACTGCTCCATTGTGACATCGCAGTGCTCCATTGTGACATCACAGTGCTCCATTGTGACATCACAGTGCTCCATTGTGACATCAGTTCTCCATTATGCCATCACACTGCTCCATTGTGACATCACAGCACTCTATTATGCCATCACAGTTCTCCATTGTGACATCACAGTTCTCCATTGTGACATCACAGTTCTCCAATGTGATATCACAGTGGTCCAATGTGACATCATAGTGCTTAATAGTGACATCATAGTGCTCCATTGCGACATCACAGTTCTTCAATGTGATTTCATAGTGCTCCATTATGCCATCACAGTTCTCCATTGTGACATCACTGTGCTCCATTGTGACATCACAGTGCTCCATTGTGACATCAGTTCTCCATTATGATATCACAGTTCTCCATTGTGACATCACAGTGCTCCATTGTGACATCAGTTCTCCATAGTGCCATCACAGTGCTCCATTGTGACATCACAGTGCTCCATTGTGACATCAGTTCTTTATTATGCCATCACAGTGCTCCATTGTGACATCATAGTGCTTCATTGTGACATCAGTTCTCCATTATTCCATCACAGTGCTCCATTGTGACATCACAGCACTTATTATGCCATCACAGTTCTCAATTGTGACATCACAGTTCTCCATTGTGACATCACAGTTCTCCAATGTGATAATACAGTGCCCCAATGTGACATCATAGTGCTTCACTGTGACATCAGTTCTCCATTATTCCATCACAGTGCTCCATTGTGACATCATAGTTCTGAAATGTGACATCACAGTTCTCCAATGTGATATCACAGTGCTCCATTGTGACATCAGTTCTCCATTATGACATCACAGTTCTCCATTGTGACATCACAGTGCTCCATTGTGACATCACAGTTCTCCAATGTGATATCGCAGTTCTCCAATGTGACATCACAGTGCTCCATTGTGACATCAGTTCTCCATTATGCCATCACAGTGCTCCATTGTGACATCACAGTGCTCCATTGTGATATCAGTTCTCCATAGTGACATCACAGTGCTCCATTTTGACATCACAATATTCCATTGTGATATCATAGTGCTCCATTGTGATATCAAAGTTCTCCTTTATGCCATCATCGTGCTACATTGTGACATCACAGTGCTCCATTGTGAAATCACAACACTCCATTGTGATATCATAGTGTTCTATTGTGACATCACAGTTCTCCAATGTGATATCAAAGTGCTCCAATGTGACATCATAGTGCTTCATTGTGACATCACAGTGCTCCATTGTGACATCACAGTACTTCATGTGACATCAGTTCTGCATTATGCCATCACAGTGCTCCATTGTGACATCACAGCACTCCATTATGCCATCACAGTTCCCCATTGTGACATCACAGTTCTCCATTGTGACATCACAGTTCTCGAATATGATAACACAGTGCTCCAATGTGACATCATAGTGCTTCATTGTGACATCAGTTTTCTGTTATGCCATCACAGTTCTCCATTATGCCATCACAGTGCTCCATTGTGACATCTCAGTGCTCCATTGTGACATCACAGTGCTCCATTGTGACATCACAGTGCTCCATTGTGACATCACAGCACTCTATTATGCCATCACAGTTCTCCATTGTGACATCACAGTTCTCCATTGTGACATCACAGTTCTCCAATGTGATATCACAGTGCTCCAATGTGACATCATAGTGCTTAATTGTGACATCATAGTGCTCCATTGCGACATCACAGTTCTTCAATGTGATATCAGTTCTCCATAGTGACATCACAGTGCTTCATTGTGACATCACAGCAATCCATTATGCCATCACAGTTATCCATTGTGACATCACAGTGCTCCATTGTGACATCACAGTTCTCCAATGTGATAACAATGTGCTCCAATGTGACATCATAGTGCTTCATTGTGACATCAGTTCTCCGTTATGCCATCCCAGTTCTCCATTATGCCATCACAGTGCTCCATTGTGACATCGCAGTGCTCCATTGTGACATCAAAGTGCTCCATTGTGACATCAGTTCTCCATTATGCCATCACACTGCTCCATTGTGACATCACAGCACTCTATTATGCCATCACAGTTCTCCATTGTGACATCAAAGTTCTCCATTGTGACATCACAGTTCTCCAATGTGATATCACAGTGCTCCAATGTGACATCATAGTGCTTCATTCTGACATCATAGTGCTCCATTGCGGCATCACAGTTCATCAATGTGACATCATAGTGCTCCACTGTGACATCATATCACTCCCTTATGCCATTACAGGGCTCCATTGTGACATCCCAGTTCTCCATTATGCCATCACAGTCCTCCATTGTGACATCACTGTGATCCATTGTGACATCAGTTCTCCATTATGCCATCACAGTGCTCCATTGTGACATCAGTTCTCCATTATGCCATCACAGTGCTCCATTGTGAAATCATAGTGCTTCATTGTGACATCAGTTCTCCATTATGCCATAACAGTGCTCCATTGTGACATCACAGCACTCCATTATGCCGTCACAGTTCTCCATTGTGACATCACATTGCTCCATTGTGACATCACAGTTCTCCAATGTGATATCACAGTGCTCCAATGTGACATCATAGTGCTTCATTGTGACATCACAGTGCTCCATTGTGTCATCATAGTGCTCCATTGTGACATCAGTTCTCCATTTTGCCATCACACTGCTCCATTGTGACATCACAGCACTCTATTATACCATCAGAGTTCTCCATTGTGACATCACTGTTCTCCATTGTGACATCACAGTTCTCCAATGTGCTATCACAGTGCTCCAATGTGACATCATAGTGCTTCATTGTGACAACATAGTGCCCCATTGTGACATCACAGTTCTTCAATGTGACATCATAGTGCTAAATTGTGACATCACAGTGCTCCATTGTGACAACAGTTCTCCATTGTGACATCATAGTGCTCCATTGTGACATCACAACACTCCATTGTGATATCATAGTGATCCATTGTGATATCACAATTCTCCATTATGCCATCACCGTGCTCCATTGTGACATCACAGTGCTCCATTGTGACATCAGTTCTCAATTATACCATCACACTGCTCCATTGTGACATCGCAGTGCTCCATGGTGACATCATATTGCTTCATTGTGACATCAGTTCTCCATTATGCCATCACAGTGCTCCATTGTGACATCAGAGCACTCCATTATTCCATCACAGTGCTCCATTGTGACATCACAGCACTTATTATGCCATCACAGTTCTCAATTGTGACATCACAGTTCTCCATTGTGACATCACAGTTCTCCAATGTGATATCACAGTGCCACAATATGACATCATAGTGCTTCACTGTGACATCAGTTCTCCATTATTCCATCACAGTGCTCCATTGTGACATCATAGTTCTGAAATGTGACTTCACAGTTCTCCATTGTGATATCATAGTGCTCCATTGTGACATCAGTTCTCCATTATGCCATCACAGTTCTCCATTGTGACATCACAGTGCTCCAATGTGACATCAGTTCTCCATTATGCCATCACAGTGCTCCATTGTGACATCCCAGCACTCTATTATGCCATCACAGTTCTCCATTGTGACATCACAGTTCTCCATTGTGACATCACAGTTCTCCATTGTGACATCACAGTTCTCCAATGTGATATCACAGTGCTCCAATGTGACATCATAGTGCTTCATTGTGACGTCACAGTGCTCCATTGTGACATCACAGTGCTCCATTGTGACATCAGTTCTCCATTATGCCATCACAGTGCTCCATTGTGACATCACAGTGCTCTATTGTGATATCAGTTCTCCATTGTGACATCACAGTGCTCCATTTTGACATCACAACATTCCATTGTGACATCACAGTGCTCCCTTGGGATATCACAGTTCTCCATTATGCCATCACCGTGCTCCATTTTGACATCACAGTGCTCCATTGTGACATCAGTTCTCCATTATGTCATCACAGTGCTCCATTTTGACATCACAGCACTCCATTATGCCATCACAGTTCTCAATTGTGACATCACAGTTCTCCAATGTGATATAACAGTGCTCCAAAGTGACATCATAGTGCTTCATTGTGACATCAGTTCTCCATTATGCTATCATAGTGCTCTGTTGTGACATTACAGTGCTCCACTGTGACATCACAGTTCTCCAATGTGATATCACAGTGCTCCAATGTGACATCATAGTGCTTCATTGTGACATCATAGTGCTCCATTGTGACATCACAGTACTCCTTTTGACATCAGTTCTCCATTATGCCATCACAGTGCTCCATTGTGACATCAGTTCTCCATTATGCCATCACAGTGCTCAATTGTGACATCAGTTCTCCATTGTGACATCACAGTGCTCCATTGTGACATCAGTTCTCCATTATGCCATCACAATGCTCCATTGTGACATCACAGTACTCCATTGTGACATCAGTTCTCCATTATGCCATCACAGTGCTCCATTGTGACATCACAACACTCCATTGTGATATAATCGTGCTCCATTGTGATATCACAGTTCTCCATTATGCCATCACTGTGCTCCATTGTGACATCACAGTGCTCCATTGTGACATCAGTTCTCCATTATGCCATCAGAGTGCTCCATTGTGACATCACAACAGTACATTATGCCATCACAGTTCTCCATTGTGACATCACAGTTCTCCAATGTGATATTACAGTGCTCCAATGTGACATTATAGTGCTTCATTGTGACATCACAGTTCTCCATTTTGACTTCATAGTGCTACATTGTGACATCAGTTCTCCATTATGCCATCACAGTGCTCCATTGTGACATCACAGTTCTCCATTTTGACATCAGTTATCCAATATGCCATCACAGTGCTCGATAGTGACATCACAACACTCCATTGTGAGACCACAGTGCTCCATTGTGATATCACAGTTCTCCATTATGCCATCACCGTGCTCCATTGTGACATCACAGTACTCCATTATGCCATCACATTTCTCCATTGTGACATCACAGTGCTCCATTGTGACATCACAGTTCTCCGATGTGATAACACAGTGCTCCATTGTGACATCATAGTGCATGATTGTGACATCAGTTCTCCATTATGCCATCAGAGTGCTCCATTGTGACATCACAACACTCCATTATGCCATCACAGTACTCCATTGTAACATCACAGTTCTAAATTGTGACATCACAATTTCTCCAATGTGAAATCACAGTGCTCCAATGTGACATCATAGTGCTTCATTGTCACATCACAGTGCTCCATTGTGACATCACAGTGCTCCATTGTGACATCAGTTCTCCATTATGGCATCACAATGCTCCATTGTGACATCACAGCACTCTATTATGCCATCACAGTTCTCCATTGTGACATCAAAGTTCTCCATTGTGACATCACAGTTCTCCAATGTGATATCACAGTGCTCCAATGTGATATCATAGTGCTTCATTGTGACATCACAGTGCTTCATTGTGACATCACAGTTCTTCAATGTAACAACATAGTGCTCCATTGTGACATCATAGCACTCCATCATGACATCACAGTTCTCCATTGTGACATCAAAGTGCTCCAATGTGATATCACAGTTCTCCAATGTGATATCACAGTGCTCCATTTTGACATCCGTTCTCCATTATGCCATCACAGTGCTCCATTGTGACATCACAGTGCTCCATTGTGATGCCAGTTCTCAATTGTGACATCACAGTGCTCCATTGTGACATCAAAACATTCCATTATGCCATCACAATTCTCCATTGTGACATCACAGTTCTCCATTGTGACATCACAGTTCTCCAATGTGATATCACAGTGCTCCAATATGACATCATAGTGATTCATTGTGACATCATAGTGCTCCATTGTGACATCATATCACTCCATTATGCCATCACAGTTCTCCATTGTGACATCACAGTACTCCATTGTGACATCAGTTCTCCATTATGCCATCACAGTGCTCCATTGTGACATTACAACCCTCCATTATGCCATCACTGTGCTCCATTGTGACATCACAGTGATCCATTGTGACATCAGTTCTCCATTATGCCAACACAGTACTCCATTGTGACATCAGTTCTCCATTATGCCATCACAGTGCTCCATTGTGACATTACAACCCTCCATTATGCCATCACTGTGCTCCATTGTGACATCACAGTGATCCATTGTGACATCAGTTCTCCATTATGCCATCACAGTTCTCCATTGTGACATCACAATGCTCCATGGTGACATCAGTTCTCCATTATGCCATCACAGTGCTCCATTGTGACATCACAGCACTCTATTATGCCATCACAGTTCTCCATTGTGACATCACAGTTCTCCATTGTGACATCACAGTTCTCCATTGTGACATCACAGTTCTCCAATGTGATATCACAGTCCTCCAATGTGACATCATAGTGCTTCATTGTGACATCACAGTGCTCCATTGTGACATCACAGTGCTCCATTGTGACATCCTTTCTCCATTATGCCATCACAGTGCTCCATTGTGACATCAGAGTACTCCATTGTGACATCAGTTCTCCATTATGCCATCAAAGTGCTCCATTGTGACAACACTGTTCTCCATTGTGACATCACAGTTCTCCATTGTGACATCACTTCTCCATTATGCCACCCCAGTGTTCCATTGTGACATCACCGTGCTCCATTGTGACATCAGTTCTCCATTATGCCATCACAGTGCTCCATTGTGACATCACAGTACTCCATTGTGACATCACAGTTCTCCATTGTGACATCACAGTTCTAAATTGGGACATCAAAGTTCTATAATATGATATCACAGTGCTCCAATGTGACATCATAGTGCTTCATTGTCACATCACAGTGCTCCATTGTGTCATCACAGTGCTCCATTGTGTCATCAGTTCTCCATTATGGCATCACAATGCTCCATTGTGATATCACAGCACTCTATTATGGCATCAAAGTTCTCCATTGTGACATCACAGTTCTCCATTGTGACATCATAGTTCTCCAATGTGATATCACAGTGCTCCAATGTGATATCATAGTGTTTCATTGTGACATCATAGTGCTCCATTGTGACATCACAGTTCTTCAATGTGACATCATAGTGCTCCATTGTGACATCATAGCACTCCATCATGCCATCACAGTTCCCATTGTGACATCACAGTACTCCATTGTGACATCAGTTCTCCATTGTGACATCAAAGTGCTCCACTGTGACATCACAGCACTCTATTATGCCATCACAGTTCTCCATTGTGACATCACAGTGCTCCAATGTGATATCACAGTTCTCCAATATTACATCACACTGCTCCATTGTGACATCAGTTCTCCATTATGCCATCACAGTGCTCCATTGTGACATCACAGTGCTCCATTGTGATGCCAGTTCTCAATTGTGACATCACAGTGCTCCATTGTGACATCAAAACATTCCATTATGCCATCACAGTTCTCCATTGTGACATCACAGTTCTCCATTGTGACATCACAGTTCTCCAATGTGATATCACAGTGCTCCAATGTGACATCATAGTGCTTCATTGTGACATCATAGTGCTCCTTTGTGACATCACAGTTCTTCAATGTGACATTATAGTGCTCCATTGTGACATCCTATCACTCCATTATGCCATCACAGTGGTCCATTGTGACATCACAGTACTCCATTGTGACATCAGTTCTCCATTATGCCATCTCAGTGCTCCATTGTGACATCACAATGCTCCATTGTGACATCAGTTCTCCATTATGCCATCACAGTGCTCCATTGTGACATCACTGTTCTCCATTGTGACATCACAGTTCTCCAATGTGATATCACAGTGCTCCAATGTGACATCATAGTGCTTCATTGTGACATCATAGTGCTCCATTGTGACATCACAGTTCTCCAATGTGATATCACAGTGCTCCATTGTGACACCACAGTGCTCCATTGTGACATCAGTTCTCCATTATGCCATCACAATACTCCATTGTGATATAATCGTGCTCCATTTTGATATCACAGTTCTCCAATATGGCATCACCGTGCTCCATTGTGACATCACAGCACTCTATTATGCCATCACAGTTCTCCATTGTGACATCACAGTATTCCATTGTGACATCAGTTCTCCATTATGCCATCAGAGTGCTCCATTGTGACATGACGGTGCTCCAATGTGACGTCACATTTCTGCAATGTGACATCAGTTCTCCATTATTCCATCATAGTGCTCCATTGTGACATCACAGTACTCCATTGTGACATCAGGTCTCCATTATGACATCACAGTGCTCCATTGTGACATCACAGCACTCTATTATGCCATCACAGTTCTCCATTGTGACATCACAGTGCTCCATTGTGACATCACAGTTTTCCAATGTGATAACACAGTGCTCCAATGTGACATCATAGTGCTTCATTGTGACATCAGTTCTCCATTATGCCATCACAGTTCTCCATTGTGACCTCACAGTGCTCCATTGTGACCTCATAGTGCTCCAATGTGATATCACAGTTCTCCAATGTGACATCACATTGCTTCTTTGTGACATCAGTTCTCCATTATGTTATCACAGTTCTCCATTGTGACATCACAGTGCTCCATTGTGACATCACAGTGCTCCAATGTGATATCACAGTTCTCCAATGTGACATCACAGTTCTCCAATGTGATATCACAGTACTCCAATGTGACATCATAGTGCTTCATTGTGACATCACAGTGCTTCATTGTGACATCACAGTGCTCCATTGTGACATCACAGTGCTCCATTGTGACATGACAGTGCTCCATTGTGACATCAGTTCTCCCTTATGGCATCACAGTGCTCCATTGTGACATCACAGTGCTCCATTGTGACATCAGTTCTTCATTATGCCATCACAGTGCTTCATTGTGACATCACAGCACTCCATTTTGCCATCACAGTTCTCCATTGTGACATCACAGTGCTCCATTGTGACATCACAGTTCTCCGAAGTGATAACACAGTGCTCCAATGTGACATCCTAGTGCTTCATTGTGACATCAGTTCTCCATTATGCCATCACAATTCTCCATTGTGACATCACAGTTCTCCAATGTGATATCAAAGTGCTCCAATGTGACATCACAGTGCTTCATTGTGACATCATAGTGCTCCATTGTGAAATCACAGTTCATCAATGTGACATCATAGTGCTCCATTGTGACACCATAGCACTCCATTATGCCATTACAGTGTTCCATTGTGACATCACAGTTCTCCATTGTGACATCACAGTGCTCCATTGTGACTTCACAACACTCCATTGTGCTATCATAGCGCTCCATTGTGATATCACAGTTCTCCATTATGCTATCACCGTGCTCCATTGTGACATCACAGTGCTCGAATGTGACATCATAGTGCTTCATTGTCACATCACAGTGCTCCAATGTGACATCATAGTGCTTCATTGTGACATCAGAGTGCTATATTGTGACATCACAGTTCTTCAATGTGACATCATAGTGCTCCATTGTGACATCATATCACTCCATTATGCCATCTTAGTGCTTCATTGTGACATCACAGTACTCCATTGTGACATCAGTTCTCCATTATGCCATCACAGTGCTCCATTGTGACATCACAATGCTCCATTGTGACATCAGTTCTCCATTATGCCATCACAGTGCTCCATTGTGACATTACAACCCTCCATTATGCCATCACCGTGCTCCATTGTGACATCACAGGGATCCATTGTGACATCAGTTCTCCATTATGCCATCACAGTGCTCCATTGTGACATCACAGCACTCTATTGTGCCATCACAGTTCTCCATTGTGACACCACAGTGCTCCATGGTGACATCAGTTCTCCATTATGCCATCACAGTTCTCCATTGTAACATCACAGCACTCTATTATGCCATCACAGTTCTCCATTGTGACATCACAACACTGCATTGTGATATCATAGTTCTCGATTGTGATATCACAGTTCTCCATTATGCCATCATCGTGCTCCATTGTGACATCAGTTCTCCATTATGACATCACAGTGCTCCAATGTGACATCACAGCACTCTATTATGCCATCACAGTTCTCCATTGTGACATCACAGTTCTCCAATGTGATAACACACTGCTCCAATGTGACATCATAGTGCTTCATTGTGACATCAGTTCTCCATTATGCCATCACAGTGCTCCATTGTGACATCACAGCACTCCATTGTGCCATCACAGGCTCCATTGTGCCATCACAGTTCTCCATTGTGCCATCACAGTTCTCCATTGGGACATCAAAGTTCTCCAATGTGATATCAATGTGCTCCAATATGACATCATAGTGCTTCATTGGGACATCACAGTGCTCCATTGTGACATCACAGTGCTCTATTGTGACATCAATTCTCTGTTATGCCATCACAGTGCTCCATTTTGACATCACAGTACTCCATTGTGACATCAGTTCTCCATTATGCCATCACAGTGCTCCATTGTGACATCACAGTACTCCATTGTGACATCAGTTCTCCATTATGACATCACAGTGCTCCATTGTGACATCACAGTGCTCCATTGTGACATCACAGTACTCCGTTGTGACATCAGTTCTCCATTATGCCATCACAGTGCTCCATTGTGACATCACAGCACTCCATTATGCCATCATAGATCTCCATTGTGACATCACAGTTCTCCATTGTGACATCACAGTTCTCCAATGTGATAACACAGTGCTCCAATGTGACATCATAGTTCTTCATTGTGACATCAGTTCTCCGTATGCCATCAAAGTTCTCCATTGTGACATCACAGTGCTCCATTGTGACATCACATTTCTACAATGTGATATCACAGTTCTCCAATGTGACATCACAGTCCTCCATTTTGACATCAGTTCTCCATTATGCCATCACAGTGCTCCATTGTGACATCACAGGGCTCCATTGTGATGTCAGTTCTCCATTGTGACATCACAGTGCTCCATTGTGACATCACAATATTTCATTGTGATATCATAGTGCTCCACTGTGATATCACAGATCTCCATTATGCCGTCACCATGCTCCATTGTGACATCACAGTACTCCATTGTGACATCAGTTCTACATTATGCCAACACAGTGCTCCATTGTGACATCACAGCACTCCATTATGCCATCACAGTTCTCCATTTTGAAATCACAGTGCTCCATTGTGACATCACAGTTCTCCGATGTGATAACACAGTGCTCCAATGTGAAATCATAGTGCTTCATTGTGACATCAGTTCTCCATTATGCCATCACAGTTCTCCATTGTGACATCACAGTTCTAAATTGTGACATCACAGTTCCCAATGTGATATCACAGTGCTCGAATGTGACATCATAGTGCTTCATTGTCACATCACAGTGCTCCATTGTGACATCACAGTGATCCATTTTGACATCAGTTCTCCATTATGGCATCACAATGCTCCATTGTGACATCACAGCACTCTATTATGCCATCACAGTTCTCCATTGTGACATCACAGTTCTCCATTGTGACATCACAGTTCTCCAATGTGATATCACAGTGCTCCAATGTGATATCATAGTGTTTCATTGTGACATCATAGTGCTCCATTGTGACATCACAGTTCTTACATGTGACATCATAGTGCTCCATTGTGACATCATTGCACTCCATCATACCATCACAGTTCTCCATTATGACATCACAGTACTCCATTGTGACATCAGTTCTCAATTATGCCATCACAGTGCTCCACTGTGACATCACAGCACTCTATTATGCCATTACAGTTCTCCATTGTGACATCACAGTGCTCCAATGTGATATCACAGTTCTCCAATGTGACATCACAGTGCTCCATTGTGACATCCGTTCTCCATTATGCCATCACAGTGCTCCATTGTGACATCACAGTGCTCCATTGTGATGCCAGTTCTCAATTGTGACATCACAGTGCTCCATTGTGACATTAAACATTCCATTATGCCATCACAGTTCTCCATTGTGACATCACAGTTCTCCATTGTGACATCACAGTTCTCCAATGTGATATCACAGTGCTCCAATGTGACATCAAAGTGCTTCATTGTGACATCACAGTTCTTCAATGTGACATCATAGTGCTCCATTGTGACATCATATCACTCCATTTTGCCATCTTAGTGCTTCATTGTGACATCACAGTACTCCATTGTGACATCAGTTCTCCATTATGCCATCACAGTGCTCCATTGTGACATCACAGCACTCCATTGTGCCATCACAGTTCTCCATTTTGCCATCACAGTTCTCCATTGGGACATCAAAGTTCTCCAATGTGATATCAATGTGCTCCAATATGACATCATAGTGCTTCATTGGGACATCACAGTGCTCCATTGCGACATCACAGTGCTCTATTGTGACATCAATTCTCTGTTATGCCATCACAGTGCTCCATTTTGACATCACAGTACTCCATTGTGACATCAGTTCTCCATTATGCCATGACAGTGCTCCATTGTGACATCACAGTACTCCATTGTGACATCAGTTCTCCATTATGACATCACAGTGCTCCATTGTAACATCACAGTGCTCCATTGTGACATCACAGTACTCCGTTGTGTCATCAGTTCTCCATTATGCCATCACAGTGCTCCATTGTGACATCACAGCACTCCATTATGCCATCATAGATCTCCATTGTGACATCACAGTTCTCCATTGTGACATCACAGTTCTCCAATGTGATAACACAGTGCTGCAATGTGACATCATAGTTCTTCATTGTGACATCAGTTCTCCGTATGCCATCAAAGTTCTCCATTGTGACATCACAGTGCTCCATTGTGACATCACATTTCTACAATGTGATATCACAGTTCTCCAATGTGACATCACAGTCCTCCATTTTGACATCAGTTCTCCATTATGCCATCACAGTGCTCCATTGTGACATCACAGGGCTCCATTGTGATGTCAGTTCTCCATTGTGACATCACAGTGCTCCATTGTGACATCACAATATTTCATTGTGATATCATAGTGCTCCACTGTGATATCACAGATCTCCATTATGCCGTCACCATGCTCCATTGTGACATCACAGTACTCCATTGTGACATCAGTTCTACATTATGCCAACACAGTGCTCCATTGTGACATCACAGCACTCCATTATGCCATCACAGTTCTCCATTTTGAAATCACAGTGCTCCATTGTGACATCACAGTTCTCCGATGTGATAACACAGTGCTCCAATGTGACATCATAGTGCTTCATTGTGACATCAGTTCTCCATTATGCCATCACAGTTCTCCACTGTGACATCACAGTTCTAAATTGTGACATCACAGTTCCCAATGTGATATCACAGTGCTCGAATGTGACATCATAGTGCTTCATTGTCACATCACAGTGCTCCATTGTGACATCACAGTGATCCATTGTGACATCAGTTCTCCATTATGGCATCACAATGCTCCATTGTGACATCACAGCACTCTATTATGCCATCACAGTTCTCCATTGTGACATCACAGTTCTCCATTGTGACATCACAGTTCTCCAATGTGATATCACAGTGCTCCAATGTGATATCATAGTGTTTCATTGTGACATCATAGTGCTCCATTGTGACATCACAGTTCTTACATGTGACATCATAGTGCTCCATTGTGACATCATTGCACTCCATCATACCATCACAGTTCTCCATTATGACATCACAGTACTCCATTGTGACATCAGTTCTCAATTATGCCATCACAGTGCTCCACTGTGACATCACAGCACTCTATTATGCCATCACAGTTCTCCATTGTGACATCACAGTGCTCCAATGTGATATCACAGTTCTCCAATGTGACATCACAGTGCTCCATTGTGACATCCGTTCTCCATTATGCCATCACAGTGCTCCATTGTGACATCACAGTGCTCCATTGTGATGCCAGTTCTCAATTGTGACATCACAGTGCTCCATTGTGACATTAAACATTCCATTATGCCATCACAGTTCTCCATTGTGACATCACAGTTCTCCATTGTGACATCACAGTTCTCCAATGTGATATCACAGTGCTCCAATGTGACATCATAGTGCTTCATTGTGACATCACAGTTCTTCAATGTGACATCATAGTGCTCCATTGTGACATCATATCACTCCATTTTGCCATCTTAGTGCTTCATTGTGACATCACAGTACTCCATTGTGACATCAGTTCTCCATTATGCCATCACAGTGCTCCATTGTGACATCACAATGCTCCATTGTGACATCAGTTCTCCATTATGCCATCACAGTGCTCCATTGTGACATTACAACCCTCCATTATGCCATCATCGTGCTCCATTGTGACATCACAGGGATCCATTGTGACATCAGTTCTCCATTATGCCATCACAGTGCTCCATTGTGACATCACAGCACTCTATTATCCCATCACAGTTCTCCATTGTGACATCACAGTGCTCCATGGTGACATCAGTTCTCCATTATGCCATCACAGTGCTCCATTGTGACATCACAATGCTCCATTGTGACATCAGTTCTCCATTATGCCATCACAGTGCTCCATTGTGACATTACAACCCTCCATTATGCCATCACCGTGCTCCATTGTGACATCACAGGGATCCATTGTGACATCAGTTCTCCATTATGCCATCACAGTGCTCCATTGTGACATCACAGCACTCTATTATGCCATCACAGTTCTCCATTGTGACATCACAGTGCTCCATGGTGACATCAGTTCTCAATTATGCCATCACAGTGCTCCATTGTGACATCACTGCACTCTATTATGCCATCACAGTTCTCCATTGTGACATCACAACACTGCATTGTGATATCATAGTTCTCGATTGTGATATCACAGTTCTCCATTATGCCATCACTGTGCTCCATTGTGACATCAGTTCTCCATTATGACATCACAGTGCTCCAATGTGACATCACAGCACTCTATTATGCCATCACAGTTCTCCATTGTGACATCACAGTTCTACAATGTGATAACACACTGCTCCAATGTGACATCATAGTGCTTCATTGTGACATCAGTTCTCCATTATGCCA
The DNA here is from genome assembly GCF_949786415.1 of Peromyscus eremicus. Taxonomy (NCBI): domain Eukaryota; kingdom Metazoa; phylum Chordata; class Mammalia; order Rodentia; family Cricetidae; genus Peromyscus; species Peromyscus eremicus. Next base: position 24,238 of record NW_026738085.1, read on the forward strand.
TCACAGTGCTCCATTGTGACATCACAGCACTCCATTGTGCCATCACAGTTCTCCGTTGTGCCATCACAGTTCTCCATTGTGACATCAAAGTTCTCCAATGTGATATCAAAGTGCTCCAATATGACATCATAGTGCTTCATTGGGACATCACAGTGCTCCATTGTGACATCACAGTGCTCTATTGTGACATCAATTCTCTGTTATGCCATCACAGTGCTCCATTTTGACATCACAGTACTCCATTGTGACATCAGTTCTCCATTATGCCATCACAGTGCTCCATTGTGACATCACAGTACTCCATTGTGACATCAGTTCTCCATTATGACATCACAGTGCTCCATTGTGACATCACAGTGCTCCATTTTGACATCCGTTCTCCATTATGCCATCACAGTGCTCCATTGTGACATCACAGTGCTCCATTGTGATGCCAGTTCTCAATTGTGACATCACAGTGCTCCATTGTGACATTAAACATTCCATTATGCCATCACAGTTCTCCATTGTGACATCACAGTTCTCCATTGTGACATCACAGTTCTCCAATGTGATATCACAGTGCTCCAATGTGACATCATAGTGCTTCATTGTGACATCACAGTTCTTCAATGTGACATCATAGTGCTCCATTGTGACATCATATCACTCCATTTTGCCATCTTAGTGCTTCATTGTGACATCACAGTACTCCATTATGACATCAGTTCTCCATTATGCCATCACAGTGCTCCATTGTGACATCACAATGCTCCATTGTGACATCAGTTCTCCATTATGCCATCACAGTGCTCCATTGTGACATTACAACCCTCCATTATGCCATCATCGTGCTCCATTGTGACATCACAGGGATCCATTGTGACATCAGTTCTCCATTATGCCATCACAGTGCTCCATTGTGACATCACAGCACTCTATTATGCCATCACAGTTCTCCATTGTGACATCACAGTGCTCCATGGTGACATCAGTTCTCCATTATGCCATCACAGTGCTCCATTGTGACATCACAATGCTCCATTGTGACATCAGTTCTCCATTATGCCATCACAGTGCTCCATTGTGACATTACAACCCTCCATTATGCCATCACCGTGCTCCATTGTGACATCACAGGGATCCATTGTGACATCAGTTCTCCATTATGCCATCACAGTGCTCCATTGTGACATCACAGCACTCTATTATGCCATCACAGTTCTCCATTGTGACATCACAGTGCTCCATGGTGACATCAGTTCTCAATTATGCCATCACAGTGCTCCATTGTGACATCACAGCACTCTATTATGCCATCACAGTTCTCCATTGTGACATCACAACACTGCATTGTGATATCATAGTTCTCGATTGTGATATCACAGTTCTCCATTATGCCATCACCGTGCTCCATTGTGTCATCAGTTCTCCATTATGACATCACAGTGCTCCAATGTGACATCACAGCACTCTATTATGCCATCACAGTTCTCCATTGTGACATCACAGTTCTACAATGTGATAACACACTGCTCCAATGTGACATCATAGTG
>NW_026738086.1:0-25710 GCF_949786415.1 Peromyscus eremicus
AGAACAGTGAGCTTGCTCAGAACAAAAGAACTGTGCTTCCTACACACACGGGGCATATCTAGTTCAACTCTGCTTAGGAAACTGACAAGAACAGTAGCTTCTCTTCAGTCCAATACACTGTACTTGCTGGGAACAGACGCGAGTGCTCTTTGCACTGTGTATTATGGCAATGGGAGCGCAATAGTGACTCTTCTTAGCAGAAAACAACTCTTGCTCGTAGGACCAGAAACTGCATGGGATTCAACTCCGTTTAGGACTGGGAAACAAACGCTAGCTCGCCTTGCAAGAAACGCACTCTGCTTTTGAGAAAACAGCACTCTTCTACTCTCCTGTGTTTCCTATAGGGCCAGAACAGTGAGCTTGCTCAGAACAAAAGAACTGTGCTTCCTACACACACGGGGCATATCTAGTTCAACTCTGCTTAGGAAACTGACAAGAACAGTAGCTTCTCTTCAGTCCAATACACTGTACTTGCTGGGAACAGACGCGAGTGCTATTTGCACTGTGTATGGCAATGGGAGCGCAATAGTGACTCTTCTTAGCAGAAAACAACTCTTGCTCGTAGGACCAGAAACTGCATGGGATTCAACTCCGTTTAGGACTGGGAAACAAACGCTAGCTCGCCTTGCAAGAAACACACTCTGCTTTTGAGAAAACAGCACTCTTCTACTCTCCTGTGTTTCCTATAGGGCCAGAACAGTGAGCTTGCTCAGAACAAAAGAACTGTGCTTCCTACACACACGGGGCATATCTAGTTCAACTCTGCTTAGGAAACTGACAAGAACAGTAGCTTCTCTTCAGTCCAATACACTGTACTTGCTGGGAACAGACGCGAGTGCTATTTGCACTGTGTATGGCAATGGGAGCGCAATAGTGACTCTTCTTAGCAGAAAACAACTCTTGCTCGTAGGAACAGAAACTGCATGGGATTCAACTCCGTTTAGGACTGGGAAACAAACGCTAGCTCGCCTTGCAAGAAACACACTCTGCTTTTGAGAAAACAGCACTCTTCTACTCTCCTGTGTTTCCTATAGGGCCAGAACAGTGAGCTTGCTCAGAACAAAAGAACTGTGCTTCCTACACACACGGGGCATATCTAGTTCAACTCTGCTTAGGAAACTGACAAGAACAGTAGCTTCTCTTCAGTCCAATACACTGTACTTGCTGGGAACAGACGCGAGTGCTATTTGCACTGTGTATGGCAATGGGAGCGCAATAGTGACTCTTCTTAGCAGAAAACAACTCTTGCTCGTAGGACCAGAAACTGCATGGGATTCAACTCCGTTTAGGACTGGGAAACAAACGCTAGCTCGCCTTGCAAGAAACACACTCTGCTTTTGAGAAAACAGCACTCTTCTACTCTCCTGTGTTTCCTATAGGGCCAGAACAGTGAGCTTGCTCAGAACAAAAGAACTGTGCTTCCTACACACACGGGGCATATCTAGTTCAACTCTGCTTAGGAAACTGACAAGAACAGTAGCTTCTCTTCAGTCCAATACACTGTACTTGCTGGGAACAGACGCGAGTGCTATTTGCACTGTGTATGGCAATGGGAGCGCAATAGTGACTCTTCTTAGCAGAAAACAACTCTTGCTCGTAGGACCAGAAACTGCATGGGATTCAACTCCGTTTAGGACTGGGAAACAAACGCTAGCTCGCCTTGCAAGAAACACACTCTGCTTTTGAGAAAACAGCACTCTTCTACTCTCCTGTGTTTCCTATAGGGCCAGAACAGTGAGCTTGCTCAGAACAAAAGAACTGTGCTTCCTACACACACGGGGCATATCTAGTTCAACTCTGCTTAGGAAACTGACAAGAACAGTAGCTTCTCTTCAGTCCAATACACTGTACTTGCTGGGAACAGACGCGAGTGCTCTTTGCACTGTGTATTATGGCAATGGGAGCGCAATAGTGACTCTTCTTAGCAGAAAACAACTCTTGCTCGTAGGACCAGAAACTGCATGGGATTCAACTCCGTTTAGGACTGGGAAACAAACGCTAGCTCGCCTTGCAAGAAACGCACTCTGCTTTTGAGAAAACAGCACTCTTCTACTCTCCTGTGTTTCCTATAGGGCCAGAACAGTGAGCTTGCTCAGAACAAAAGAACTGTGCTTCCTACACACACGGGGCATATCTAGTTCAACTCTGCTTAGGAAACTGACAAGAACACTAGCTTCTCTTCAGTCCAATACACTGTACTTGCTGGGAACAGACGCGAGTGCTATTTGCACTGTGTATGGCAATGGGAGCGCAATAGTGACTCTTCTTAGCAGAAAACAACTCTTGCTCGTAGGACCAGAAACTGCATGGGATTCAACTCCGTTTAGGACTGGGAAACAAACGCTAGCTCGCCTTGCAAGAAACACACTCTGCTTTTGAGAAAACAGCACTCTTCTACTCTCCTGTGTTTCCTATAGGGCCAGAACAGTGAGCTTGCTCAGAACAAAAGAACTGTGCTTCCTACACACACGGGGCATATCTAGTTCAACTCTGCTTAGGAAACTGACAAGAACAGTAGCTTCTCTTCAGTCCAATACACTGTACTTGCTGGGAACAGACGCGAGTGCTATTTGCACTGTGTATGGCAATGGGAGCGCAATAGTGACTCTTCTTAGCAGAAAACAACTCTTGCTCGTAGGACCAGAAACTGCATGGGATTCAACTCCGTTTAGGACTGGGAAACAAACGCTAGCTCGCCTTGCAAGAAACACACTCTGCTTTTGAGAAAACAGCACTCTTCTACTCTCCTGTGTTTCCTATAGGGCCAGAACAGTGAGCTTGCTCAGAACAAAAGAACTGTGCTTCCTACACACACGGGGCATATCTAGTTCAACTCTGCTTAGGAAACTGACAAGAACAGTAGCTTCTCTTCAGTCCAATACACTGTACTTGCTGGGAACAGACGCGAGTGCTATTTGCACTGTGTATGGCAATGGGAGCGCAATAGTGACTCTTCTTAGCAGAAAACAACTCTTGCTCGTAGGACCAGAAACTGCATGGGATTCAACTCCGTTTAGGACTGGGAAACAAACGCTAGCTCGCCTTGCAAGAAACACACTCTGCTTTTGAGAAAACAGCACTCTTCTACTCTCCTGTGTTTCCTATAGGGCCAGAACAGTGAGCTTGCTCAGAACAAAAGAACTGTGCTTCCTACACACACGGAGCATATCTAGTTCAACTCTGCTTAGGAAACTGACAAGAACAGTAGCTTCTCTTCAGTCCAATACACTGTACTTGCTGGGAACAGACGCGAGTGCTCTTTGCACTGTGTATTATGGCAATGTGAGCGCAATAGTGACTCTTCTTAGCAGAAAACAACTCTTGCTCGTAGGACCAGAAACTGCATGGGATTCAACTCCGTTTAGGACTGGGAAACAAACGCTAGCTCGCCTTGCAAGAAACACACTCTGCTTTTGAGAAAACAGCACTCTTCTACTCTCCTGTGTTTCCTATAGGGCCAGAACAGTGAGCTTGCTCAGAACAAAAGAACTGTGCTTCCTACACACACGGGGCATATCTAGTTCAACTCTGCTTAGGAAACTGACAAGAACAGTAGCTTCTCTTCAGTCCAATACACTGTACTTGCTGGGAACAGACGCGAGTGCTCTTTGCACTGTGTATTATGGCAATGGGAGCGCAATAGTGACTCTTCTTAGCAGAAAACAACTCTTGCTCATAGGACCAGAAACTGCATGGGATTCAACTCCGTTTAGGACTGGGAAACAAACGCTAGCTCGCCTTGCAAGAAACACACTCTGCTTTTGAGAAAACAGCACTCTTCTACTCTCCTGTGTTTCCTATAGGGCCAGAACAGTGAGCTTGCTCAGAACAAAAGAACTGTGCTTCCTACACACACGGGGCATATCTAGTTCAACTCTGCTTAGGAAACTGACAAGAACAGTAGCTTCTCTTCAGTCCAATACACTGTACTTGCTGGGAACAGACGCGAGTGCTATTTGCACTGTGTATGGCAATGGGAGCGCAATAGTGACTCTTCTTAGCAGAAAACAACTCTTGCTCGTAGGACCAGAAACTGCATGGGATTCAACTCCGTTTAGGACTGGGAAACAAACGCTAGCTCGCCTTGCAAGAAACACACTCTGCTTTTGAGAAAACAGCACTCTTCTACTCTCCTGTGTTTCCTATAGGGCCAGAACAGTGAGCTTGCTCAGAACAAAAGAACTGTGCTTCCTACACACACGGGGCATATCTAGTTCAACTCTGCTTAGGAAACTGACAAGAACAGTAGCTTCTCTTCAGTCCAATACACTGTACTTGCTGGGAACAGACGCGAGTGCTATTTGCACTGTGTATGGCAATGGGAGCGCAATAGTGACTCTTCTTAGCAGAAAACAACTCTTGCTCGTAGGACCAGAAACTGCATGGGATTCAACTCCGTTTAGGACTGGGAAACAAACGCTAGCTCGCCTTGCAAGAAACACACTCTGCTTTTGAGAAAACAGCACTCTTCTACTCTCCTGTGTTTCCTATAGGGCCAGAACAGTGAGCTTGCTCAGAACAAAAGAACTGTGCTTCCTACACACACGGGGCATATCTAGTTCAACTCTGCTTAGGAAACTGACAAGAACAGTAGCTTCTCTTCAGTCCAATACACTGTACTTGCTGGGAACAGACGCGAGTGCTATTTGCACTGTGTATGGCAATGGGAGCGCAATAGTGACTCTTCTTAGCAGAAAACAACTCTTGCTCGTAGGAACAGAAACTGCATGGGATTCAACTCCGTTTAGGACTGGGAAACAAACGCTAGCTCGCCTTGCAAGAAACACACTCTGCTTTTGAGAAAACAGCACTCTTCTACTCTCCTGTGTTTCCTATAGGGCCAGAACAGTGAGCTTGCTCAGAACAAAAGAACTGTGCTTCCTACACACACGGGGCATATCTAGTTCAACTCTGCTTAGGAAACTGACAAGAACAGTAGCTTCTCTTCAGTCCAATACACTGTACTTGCTGGGAACAGACGCGAGTGCTATTTGCACTGTGTATGGCAATGGGAGCGCAATAGTGACTCTTCTTAGCAGAAAACAACTCTTGCTCGTAGGACCAGAAACTGCATGGGATTCAACTCCGTTTAGGACTGGGAAACAAACGCTAGCTCGCCTTGCAAGAAACACACTCTGCTTTTGAGAAAACAGCACTCTTCTACTCTCCTGTGTTTCCTATAGGGCCAGAACAGTGAGCTTGCTCAGAACAAAAGAACTGTGCTTCCTACACACACGGGGCATATCTAGTTCAACTCTGCTTAGGAAACTGACAAGAACAGTAGCTTCTCTTCAGTCCAATACACTGTACTTGCTGGGAACAGACGCGAGTGCTATTTGCACTGTGTATGGCAATGGGAGCGCAATAGTGACTCTTCTTAGCAGAAAACAACTCTTGCTCGTAGGACCAGAAACTGCATGGGATTCAACTCCGTTTAGGACTGGGAAACAAACGCTAGCTCGCCTTGCAAGAAACACACTCTGCTTTTGAGAAAACAGCACTCTTCTACTCTCCTGTGTTTCCTATAGGGCCAGAACAGTGAGCTTGCTCAGAACAAAAGAACTGTGCTTCCTACACACACGGGGCATATCTAGTTCAACTCTGCTTAGGAAACTGACAAGAACAGTAGCTTCTCTTCAGTCCAATACACTGTACTTGCTGGGAACAGACGCGAGTGCTCTTTGCACTGTGTATTATGGCAATGGGAGCGCAATAGTGACTCTTCTTAGCAGAAAACAACTCTTGCTCGTAGGACCAGAAACTGCATGGGATTCAACTCCGTTTAGGACTGGGAAACAAACGCTAGCTCGCCTTGCAAGAAACGCACTCTGCTTTTGAGAAAACAGCACTCTTCTACTCTCCTGTGTTTCCTATAGGGCCAGAACAGTGAGCTTGCTCAGAACAAAAGAACTGTGCTTCCTACACACACGGGGCATATCTAGTTCAACTCTGCTTAGGAAACTGACAAGAACAGTAGCTTCTCTTCAGTCCAATACACTGTACTTGCTGGGAACAGACGCGAGTGCTATTTGCACTGTGTATGGCAATGGGAGCGCAATAGTGACTCTTCTTAGCAGAAAACAACTCTTGCTCGTAGGACCAGAAACTGCATGGGATTCAACTCCGTTTAGGACTGGGAAACAAACGCTAGCTCGCCTTGCAAGAAACACACTCTGCTTTTGAGAAAACAGCACTCTTCTACTCTCCTGTGTTTCCTATAGGGCCAGAACAGTGAGCTTGCTCAGAACAAAAGAACTGTGCTTCCTACACACACGGGGCATATCTAGTTCAACTCTGCTTAGGAAACTGACAAGAACAGTAGCTTCTCTTCAGTCCAATACACTGTACTTGCTGGGAACAGACGCGAGTGCTATTTGCACTGTGTATGGCAATGGGAGCGCAATAGTGACTCTTCTTAGCAGAAAACAACTCTTGCTCGTAGGACCAGAAACTGCATGGGATTCAACTCCGTTTAGGACTGGGAAACAAACGCTAGCTCGCCTTGCAAGAAACACACTCTGCTTTTGAGAAAACAGCACTCTTCTACTCTCCTGTGTTTCCTATAGGGCCAGAACAGTGAGCTTGCTCAGAACAAAAGAACTGTGCTTCCTACACACACGGGGCATATCTAGTTCAACTCTGCTTAGGAAACTGACAAGAACAGTAGCTTCTCTTCAGTCCAATACACTGTACTTGCTGGGAACAGACGCGAGTGCTATTTGCACTGTGTATGGCAATGGGAGCGCAATAGTGACTCTTCTTAGCAGAAAACAACTCTTGCTCGTAGGACCAGAAACTGCATGGGATTCAACTCCGTTTAGGACTGGGAAACAAACGCTAGCTCGCCTTGCAAGAAACACACTCTGCTTTTGAGAAAACAGCACTCTTCTACTCTCCTGTGTTTCCTATAGGGCCAGAACAGTGAGCTTGCTCAGAACAAAAGAACTGTGCTTCCTACACACACGGGGCATATCTAGTTCAACTCTGCTTAGGAAACTGACAAGAACAGTAGCTTCTCTTCAGTCCAATACACTGTACTTGCTGGGAACAGACGCGAGTGCTATTTGCACTGTGTATGGCAATGGGAGCGCAATAGTGACTCTTCTTAGCAGAAAACAACTCTTGCTCGTAGGACCAGAAACTGCATGGGATTCAACTCCGTTTAGGACTGGGAAACAAACGCTAGCTCGCCTTGCAAGAAACACACTCTGCTTTTGAGAAAACAGCACTCTTCTACTCTCCTGTGTTTCCTATAGGGCCAGAACAGTGAGCTTGCTCAGAACAAAAGAACTGTGCTTCCTACACACACGGGGCATATCTAGTTCAACTCTGCTTAGGAAACTGACAAGAACAGTAGCTTCTCTTCAGTCCAATACACTGTACTTGCTGGGAACAGACGCGAGTGCTCTTTGCACTGTGTATTATGGCAATGGGAGCGCAATAGTGACTCTTCTTAGCAGAAAACAACTCTTGCTCGTAGGACCAGAAACTGCATGGGATTCAACTCCGTTTAGGACTGGGAAACAAACGCTAGCTCGCCTTGCAAGAAACGCACTCTGCTTTTGAGAAAACAGCACTCTTCTACTCTCCTGTGTTTCCTATAGGGCCAGAACAGTGAGCTTGCTCAGAACAAAAGAACTGTGCTTCCTACACACACGGGGCATATCTAGTTCAACTCTGCTTAGGAAACTGACAAGAACACTAGCTTCTCTTCAGTCCAATACACTGTACTTGCTGGGAACAGACGCGAGTGCTATTTGCACTGTGTATGGCAATGGGAGCGCAATAGTGACTCTTCTTAGCAGAAAACAACTCTTGCTCGTAGGACCAGAAACTGCATGGGATTCAACTCCGTTTAGGACTGGGAAACAAACGCTAGCTCGCCTTGCAAGAAACACACTCTGCTTTTGAGAAAACAGCACTCTTCTACTCTCCTGTGTTTCCTATAGGGCCAGAACAGTGAGCTTGCTCAGAACAAAAGAACTGTGCTTCCTACACACACGGGGCATATCTAGTTCAACTCTGCTTAGGAAACTGACAAGAACAGTAGCTTCTCTTCAGTCCAATACACTGTACTTGCTGGGAACAGACGCGAGTGCTATTTGCACTGTGTATGGCAATGGGAGCGCAATAGTGACTCTTCTTAGCAGAAAACAACTCTTGCTCGTAGGACCAGAAACTGCATGGGATTCAACTCCGTTTAGGACTGGGAAACAAACGCTAGCTCGCCTTGCAAGAAACACACTCTGCTTTTGAGAAAACAGCACTCTTCTACTCTCCTGTGTTTCCTATAGGGCCAGAACAGTGAGCTTGCTCAGAACAAAGAACTGTGCTTCCTACACACACGGGGCATATCTAGTTCAACTCTGCTTAGGAAACTGACAAGAACAGTAGCTTCTCTTCAGTCCAATACACTGTACTTGCTGGGAACAGACGCGAGTGCTCTTTGCACTGTGTATTATGGCAATGGGAGCGCAATAGTGACTCTTCTTAGCAGAAAACAACTCTTGCTCGTAGGACCAGAAACTGCATGGGATTCAACTCCGTTTAGGACTGGGAAACAAACGCTAGCTCGCCTTGCAAGAAACACACTCTGCTTTTGAGAAAACAGCACTCTTCTACTCTCCTGTGTTTCCTATAGGGCCAGAACAGTGAGCTTGCTCAGAACAAAAGAACTGTGCTTCCTACACACACAGGGCATATCTAGTTCAACTCTGCTTAGGAAACTGACAAGAACAGTATCTTCTCTTCAGTCCAATACACTGTACTTGCTGGGAACAGACGCGAGTGCTATTTGCACTGTGTATTATGGCAATGGGAGCGCAATAGGGACTCTTCTTAGCAGAAAACAACTCTTGCTCGTAGGACCAGAAACTGCATGGGATTCAACTCCGTTTAGGACTGGGAAACAAACGCTAGCTCGCCTTGCAAGAAACACACTCTGCTTTTGAGAAAACAGCACTCTTCTACTCTCCTGTGTTTCCTATAGGGCCAGAACAGTGAGCTTGCTCAGAACAAAAGAACTGTGCTTCCTACACACACGGGGCATATCTAGTTCAACTCTGCGTAGGAAACTGACAAGAACAGTAGCTTCTCTTCAGTCCAATACACTGTACTTGCTGGGAACAGACGCGAGTGCTATTTGCACTGTGTATGGCAATGGGAGCGCAATAGTGACTCTTCTTAGCAGAAAACAACTCTTGCTCGTAGGACCAGAAACTGCATGGGATTCAACTCCGTTTAGGACTGGGAAACAAACGCTAGCTCGCCTTGCAAGAAACACACTCTGCTTTTGAGAAAACAGCACTCTTCTACTCTCCTGTGTTTCCTATAGGGCCAGAACATTGAGCTTGCTCAGAACAAAAGAACTGTGCTTCCTACACACACGGGGCATATCTAGTTCAACTCTGCTTAGGAAACTGACAAGAACAGTAGCTTCTCTTCAGTCCAATACACTGTACTTGCTGGGAACAGACGCGAGTGCTATTTGCACTGTGTATGGCAATGGGAGCGCAATAGTGACTCTTCTTAGCAGAAAACAACTCTTGCTCGTAGGACCAGAAACTGCATGGGATTCAACTCCGTTTAGGACTGGGAAACAAACGCTAGCTCGCCTTGCAAGAAACACACTCTGCTTTTGAGAAAACAGCACTCTTCTACTCTCCTGTGTTTCCTATAGGGCCAGAACAGTGAGCTTGCTCAGAACAAAAGAACTGTGCTTCCTACACACACGGGGCATATCTAGTTCAACTCTGCTTAGGAAACTGACAAGAACAGTAGCTTCTCTTCAGTCCAATACACTGTACTTGCTGGGAACAGACGCGAGTGCTCTTTGCACTGTGTATTATGGCAATGGGAGCGCAATAGTGACTCTTCTTAGCAGAAAACAACTCTTGCTCGTAGTACCAGAAACTGCATGGGATTCAACTCCGTTTAGGACTGGGAAACAAACGCTAGCTCGCCTTGCAAGAAACGCACTCTGCTTTTGAGAAAACAGCACTCTTCTACTCTCCTGTGTTTCCTATAGGGCCAGAACAGTGAGCTTGCTCAGAACAAAAGAACTGTGCTTCCTACACACACGGGGCATATCTAGTTCAACTCTGCTTAGGAAACTGACAAGAACAGTAGCTTCTCTTCAGTCCAATACACTGTACTTGCTGGGAACAGACGCGAGTGCTATTTGCACTGTGTATGGCAATGGGAGCGCAATAGTGACTCTTCTTAGCAGAAAACAACTCTTGCTCGTAGGACCAGAAACTGCATGGGATTCAACTCCGTTTAGGACTGGGAAACAAACGCTAGCTCGCCTTGCAAGAAACACACTCTGCTTTTGAGAAAACAGCACTCTTCTACTCTCCTGTGTTTCCTATAGGGCCAGAACAGTGAGCTTGCTCAGAACAAAAGAACTGTGCTTCCTACACACACGGGGCATATCTAGTTCAACTCTGCTTAGGAAACTGACAAGAACAGTAGCTTCTCTTCAGTCCAATACACTGTACTTGCTGGGAACAGACGCGAGTGCTATTTGCACTGTGTATGGCAATGGGAGCGCAATAGTGACTCTTCTTAGCAGAAAACAACTCTTGCTCGTAGGACCAGAAACTGCATGGGATTCAACTCCGTTTAGGACTGGGAAACAAACGCTAGCTCGCCTTGCAAGAAACACACTCTGCTTTTGAGAAAACAGCACTCTTCTACTCTCCTGTGTTTCCTATAGGGCCAGAACAGTGAGCTTGCTCAGAACAAAAGAACTGTGCTTCCTACACACACGGGGCATATCTAGTTCAACTCTGCTTAGGAAACTGACAAGAACAGTAGCTTCTCTTCAGTCCAATACACTGTACTTGCTGGGAACAGACGCGAGTGCTATTTGCACTGTGTATTATGGCAATGGGAGCGCAATAGTGACTCTTCTTAGCAGAAAACAACTCTTGCTCGTAGGACCAGAAACTGCATGGGATTCAACTCCGTTTAGGACTGGGAAACAAACGCTAGCTCGCCTTGCAAGAAACACACTCTGCTTTTGAGAAAACAGCACTCTTCTACTCTCCTGTGTTTCCTATAGGGCCAGAACAGTGAGCTTGCTCAGAACAAAAGAACTGTGCTTCCTACACACACGGGGCATATCTAGTTCAACTCTGCTTAGGAAACTGACCAGAACAGTAGCTTCTCTTCAGTCCAATACACTGTACTTGCTGGGAACAGACGCGAGTGCTATTTGCACTGTGTATGGCAATGGGAGCGCAATAGTGACTCTTCTTTGCAGAAAACAACTCTTGCTCGTAGGACCAGAAACTGCATGGGATTCAACTCCGTTTAGGACTGGGAAACAAACGCTAGCTCGCCTTGCAAGAAACACACTCTGCTTTTGAGAAAACAGCACTCTTCTACTCTCCTGTGTTTCCTATAGGGCCAGAACAGTGAGCTTGCTCAGAACAAAAGAACTGTGCTTCCTACACACACGGGGCATATCTAGTTCAACTCTGCTTAGGAAACTGACAAGAACAGTAGCTTCTCTTCAGTCCAATACACTGTACTTGCTGGGAACAGACGCGAGTGCTATTTGCACTGTGTATGGCAATGGGAGCGCAATAGTGACTGTTCTTAGCAGAAAACAACTCTTGCTCGTAGGACCAGAAACTGCATGGGATTCAACTCCGTTTAGGACTGGGAAACAAACGCTAGCTCGCCTTGCAAGAAACACACTCTGCTTTTGAGAAAACAGCACTCATCTACTCTCCTGTGTTTCCTATAGGGCCAGAACAGTGAGCTTGCTCAGAACAAAAGAACTGTGCTTCCTACACACACGGGGCATATCTAGTTCAACTCTGCTTAGGAAACTGACAAGAACAGTAGCTTCTCTTCAGTCCAATACACTGTACTTGCTGGGAACAGACGCGAGTGCTATTTGCACTGTGTATTATGGCAATGGGAGCGCAATAGTGACTCTTCTTAGCAGAAAACAACTCTTGCTCGTAGGACCAGAAACTGCATGGGATTCAACTCCGTTTAGGACTGGGAAACAAACGCTAGCTCGCCTTGCAAGAAACACACTCTGCTTTTGAGAAAACAGCACTCTTCTACTCTCCTGTGTTTCCTATAGGGCCAGAACAGTGAGCTTGCTCAGAACAAAAGAACTGTGCTTCCTACACACACGGGGCAGATCTAGTTCAACTCTGCTTAGGAAACTGACAAGAACAGTAGCTTCTCTTCAGTCCAATACACTGTACTTGCTGGGAACAGACGCGAGTGCTCTTTGCACTGTGTATTATGGCAATGGGAGCGCAATAGGGACTCTTCTTAGCAGAAAACAACTCTTGCTCGTAGGACCAGAAACTGCATGGGATTCAACTCCGTTTAGGACTGGGAAACAAACGCTAGCTCGCCTTGCAAGAAACACACTCTGCTTTTGAGAAAACAGCACTCTTCTACTCTCCTGTGTTTCCTATAGGGCCAGAACAGTGAGCTTGCTCAGAACAAAAGAACTGTGCTTCCTACACACACGGGGCATATCTAGTTCAACTCTGCTTAGGAAACTGACAAGAACAGTAGCTTCTCTTCAGTCCAATACACTGTACTTGCTGGGAACAGACGCGAGTGCTATTTGCACTGTGTATGGCAATGGGAGCGCAATAGTGACTCTTCTTAGCAGAAAACAACTCTTGCTCATAGGACCAGAAACTGCATGGGATTCAACTCCGTTTAGGACTGGGAAACAAACGCTAGCTCGCCTTGCAAGAAACACACTCTGCTTTTGAGAAAACAGCACTCCTACTCTCCTGTGTTTCCTATAGGGCCAGAACAGTGAGCTTGCTCAGAACAAAAGAACTGTGCTTCCTACACACACGGGGCATATCTAGTTCAACTCTGCTTAGGAAACTGACAAGAACAGTAGCTTCTCTTCAGTCCAATACACTGTACTTGCTGGAACAGACGCGAGTGCTATTTGCACTGTGTATGGCAATGGGAGCGCAATAGTGACTCTTCTTAGCAGAAAACAACTCTTGCTCGTAGGACCAGAAACTGCATGGGATTCAACTCGGTTTAGGACTGGGAAACAAACGCTAGCTCGCCTTGCAAGAAACGCACTCTGCTTTTGAGAAAACAGCACTCTTCTACTCTCCTGTGTTTCCTATAGGGCCAGAACAGTGAGCTTGCTCAGAACAAAAGAACTGTGCTTCCTACACACACGGGGCATATCTAGTTCAACTCTGCTTAGGAAACTGACAAGAACAGTAGCTTCTCTTCAGTCCAATACACTGTACTTGCTGGGAACAGACGCGAGTGCTATTTGCACTGTGTATGGCAATGGGAGCGCAATAGTGACTCTTCTTAGCAGAAAACAACTCTTGCTCGTAGGACCAGAAACTGCATGGGATTCAACTCCGTTTAGGACTGGGAAACAAACGCTAGCTCGCCTTGCAAGAAACACACTCTGCTTTTGAGAAAACAGCACTCTTCTACTCTCCTGTGTTTCCTATAGGGCCAGAACAGTGAGCTTGCTCAGAACAAAAGAACTGTGCTTCCTACACACACGGGGCATATCTAGTTCAACTCTGCTTAGGAAACTGACAAGAACAGTAGCTTCTCTTCAGTCCAATACACTGTACTTGCTGGGAACAGACGCGAGTGCTATTTGCACTGTGTATGGCAATGGGAGCGCAATAGTGACTCTTCTTAGCAGAAAACAACTCTTGCTCGTAGGACCAGAAACTGCATGGGATTCAACTCCGTTTAGGACTGGGAAACAAACGCTAGCTCGCCTTGCAAGAAACACACTCTGCTGTTGAGAAAACAGCACTCTTCTACTCTCCTGTGTTTCCTATAGGGCCAGAACAGTGAGCTTGCTCAGAACAAAAGAACTGTGCTTCCTACACACACGGGGCATATCTAGTTCAACTCTGCTTAGGAAACTGACAAGAACAGTAGCTTCTCTTCAGTCCAATACACTGTACTTGCTGGGAACAGACGCGAGTGCTCTTTGCACTGTGTATTATGGCAATGGGAGCGCAATAGTGACTCTTCTTAGCAGAAAACAACTCTTGCTCGTAGGACCAGAAACTGCATGGGATTCAACTCCGTTTAGGACTGGGAAACAAACGCTAGCTCGCCTTGCAAGAAACACACTCTGCTTTTGAGAAAACAGCACTCTTCTACTCTCCTGTGTTTCCTATAGGGCCAGAACAGTGAGCTTGCTCAGAACAAAAGAACTGTGCTTCCTACACACACGGGGCATATCTAGTTCAACTCTGCTTAGGAAACTGACCAGAACAGTAGCTTCTCTTCAGTCCAATACACTGTACTTGCTGGGAACAGACGCGAGTGCTATTTGCACTGTGTATGGCAATGGGAGCGCAATAGTGACTCTTCTTTGCAGAAAACAACTCTTGCTCGTAGGACCAGAAACTGCATGGGATTCAACTCCGTTTAGGACTGGGAAACAAACGCTAGCTCGCCTTGCAAGAAACACACTCTGCTTTTGAGAAAACAGCACTCTTCTACTCTCCTGTGTTTCCTATAGGGCCAGAACAGTGAGCTTGCTCAGAACAAAAGAACTGTGCTTCCTACACACACGGGGCATATCTAGTTCAACTCTGCTTAGGAAACTGACAAGAACAGTAGCTTCTCTTCAGTCCAATACACTGTACTTGCTGGGAACAGACGCGAGTGCTATTTGCACTGTGTATGGCAATGGGAGCGCAATAGTGACTCTTCTTAGCAGAAAACAACTCTTGCTCGTAGGACCAGAAACTGCATGGGATTCAACTCCGTTTAGGACTGGGAAACAAACGCTAGCTCGCCTTGCAAGAAACACACTCTGCTTTTGAGAAAACAGCACTCTTCTACTCTCCTGTGTTTCCTATAGGGCCAGAACAGTGAGCTTGCTCAGAACAAAAGAACTGTGCTTCCTACACACACGGGGCATATCTAGTTCAACTCTGCTTAGGAAACTGACAAGAACAGTAGCTTCTCTTCAGTCCAATACACTGTACTTGCTGGGAACAGACGCGAGTGCTATTTGCACTGTGTATTATGGCAATGGGAGCGCAATAGTGACTCTTCTTAGCAGAAAACAACTCTTGCTCGTAGGACCAGAAACTGCATGGGATTCAACTCCGTTTAGGACTGGGAAACAAACGCTAGCTCGCCTTGCAAGAAACACACTCTGCTTTTGAGAAAACAGCACTCTTCTACTCTCCTGTGTTTCCTATAGGGCCAGAACAGTGAGCTTGCTCAGAACAAAAGAACTGTGCTTCCTACACACACGGGGCAGATCTAGTTCAACTCTGCTTAGGAAACTGACAAGAACAGTAGCTTCTCTTCAGTCCAATACACTGTACTTGCTGGGAACAGACGCGAGTGCTCTTTGCACTGTGTATTATGGCAATGGGAGCGCAATAGGGACTCTTCTTAGCAGAAAACAACTCTTGCTCGTAGGACCAGAAACTGCATGGGATTCAACTCCGTTTAGGACTGGGAAACAAACGCTAGCTCGCCTTGCAAGAAACACACTCTGCTTTTGAGAAAACAGCACTCTTCTACTCTCCTGTGTTTCCTATAGGGCCAGAACAGTGAGCTTGCTCAGAACAAAAGAACTGTGCTTCCTACACACACGGGGCATATCTAGTTCAACTCTGCTTAGGAAACTGACAAGAACAGTAGCTTCTCTTCAGTCCAATACACTGTACTTGCTGGGAACAGACGCGAGTGCTATTTGCACTGTGTATGGCAATGGGAGCGCAATAGTGACTCTTCTTAGCAGAAAACAACTCTTGCTCATAGGACCAGAAACTGCATGGGATTCAACTCCGTTTAGGACTGGGAAACAAACGCTAGCTCGCCTTGCAAGAAACACACTCTGCTTTTGAGAAAACAGCACTCCTACTCTCCTGTGTTTCCTATAGGGCCAGAACAGTGAGCTTGCTCAGAACAAAAGAACTGTGCTTCCTACACACACGGGGCATATCTAGTTCAACTCTGCTTAGGAAACTGACAAGAACAGTAGCTTCTCTTCAGTCCAATACACTGTACTTGCTGGGAACAGACGCGAGTGCTATTTGCACTGTGTATGGCAATGGGAGCGCAATAGTGACTCTTCTTAGCAGAAAACAACTCTTGCTCGTAGGACCAGAAACTGCATGGGATTCAACTCCGTTTAGGACTGGGAAACAAACGCTAGCTCGCCTTGCAAGAAACACACTCTGCTTTTGAGAAAACAGCACTCTTCTACTCTCCTGTGTTTCCTATAGGGCCAGAACAGTGAGCTTGCTCAGAACAAAAGAACTGTGCTTCCTACACACACGGGGCATATCTAGTTCAACTCTGCTTAGGAAACTGACAAGAACAGTAGCTTCTCTTCAGTCCAATACACTGTACTTGCTGGGAACAGACACGAGTGCTATCTGCACTGTGTATGGCAATGGGAGCGCAATAGTGACTCTTCTTAGCAGAAAACAACTCTTGCTCGTAGGACCAGAAACTGCATGGGATTCAACTCCGTTTAGGACTGGGAAACAAACGCTAGCTCGCCTTGCAAGAAACACACTCTGCTTTTGAGAAAACAGCACTCTTCTACTCTCCTGTGTTTCCTATAGGGCCAGAACAGTGAGCTTGCTCAGAACAAAAGAACTGTGCTTCCTACACACACGGGGCATATCTAGTTCAACTCTGCTTAGGAAACTGACAAGAACAGTAGCTTCTCTTCAGTCCAATACACTGTACTTGCTGGGAACAGACGCGAGTGCTATTTGCACTGTGTATTATGGCAATGGGAGCGCAATAGTGACTCTTCTTAGCAGAAAACAACTCTTGCTCGTAGGACCAGAAACTGCATGGGATTCAACTCCGTTTAGGACTGGGAAACAAACGCTAGCTCGCCTTGCAAGAAACACACTCTGCTTTTGAGAAAACAGCACTCTTCTACTCTCCTGTGTTTCCTATAGGGCCAGAACAGTGAGCTTGCTCAGAACAAAAGAACTGTGCTTCCTACACACACGGGGCAGATCTAGTTCAACTCTGCTTAGGAAACTGACAAGAACAGTAGCTTCTCTTCAGTCCAATACACTGTACTTGCTGGGAACAGACGCGAGTGCTATTTGCACTGTGTATTATGGCAATGGGAGCGCAATAGTGACTCTTCTTAGCAGAAAACAACTCTTGCTCGTAGGACCAGAAACTGCATGGGATTCAACTCCGTTTAGGACTGGGAAACAAACGCTAGCTCGCCTTGCAAGAAACACACTCTGCTTTTGAGAAAACAGCACTCTTCTACTCTCCTGTGTTTCCTATAGGGCCAGAACAGTGAGCTTGCTCAGAACAAAAGAACTGTGCTTCCTACACACACGGGGCATATCTAGTTCAACTCTGCTTAGGAAACTGACAAGAACAGTAGCTTCTCTTCAGTCCAATACACTGTACTTGCTGGGAACAGACGCGAGTGCTATTTGCACTGTGTATTATGGCAATGGGAGCGCAATAGTGACTCTTCTTAGCAGAAAACAACTCTTGCTCGTAGGACCAGAAACTGCATGGGATTCAACTCCGTTTAGGACTGGGAAACAAACGCTAGCTCGCCTTGCAAGAAACACACTCTGCTTTTGAGAAAACAGCACTCTTCTACTCTCCTGTGTTTCCTATAGGGCCAGAACAGTGAGCTTGCTCAGAACAAAAGAACTGTGCTTCCTACACACACGGGGCATCTCTAGTTCAACTCTGCTTAGGAAACTGACAAGAACAGTAGCTTCTCTTCAGTCCAATACACTGTACTTGCTGGGAACAGACGCGAGTGCTATTTGCACTGTGTATGGCAATGGGAGCGCAATAGTGACTCTTCTTAGCAGAAAACAACTCTTGCTCGTAGGACCAGAAACTGCATGGGATTCAACTCCGTTTAGGACTGGGAAACAAACGCTAGCTCGCCTTGCAAGAAACACACTCTGCTTTTGAGAAAACAGCACTCTTCTACTCTCCTGTGTTTCCTATAGGGCCAGAACAGTGAGCTTGCTCAGAACAAAAGAACTGTGCTTCCTACACACACGGGGCATATCTAGTTCAACTCTGCTTAGGAAACTGACAAGAACAGTAGCTTCTCTTCAGTCCAATACACTGTACTTGCTGGGAACAGACGCGAGTGCTATTTGCACTGTGTATGGCAATGGGAGCGCAATAGTGACTCTTCTTAGCAGAAAACAACTCTTGCTCGTAGGACCAGATACTGCATGGGATTCAACTCCGTTTAGGACTGGGAAACTAACGCTAGCTCGCCTTGCAAGAAACACACTCTGCTTTTGAGAAAACAGCACTCTTCTACTCTCCTTTGTTTCCTATAGGGCCAGAACATTGAGCTTGCTCAGAACAAAAGAACTGTGCTTCCTACACACACGGGGCATATCTAGTTCAACTCTGCTTAGGAAACTGACAAGAACAGTAGCTTCTCTTCAGTCCAATACACTGTACTTGCTGGGAACAGACGCGCGTGCTATTTGCACTGTGTATGGCAATGGGAGCGCAATAGTGACTCTTCTTAGCAGAAAACAACTCTTGCTCGTAGGACCAGAAACTGCATGGGATTCAACTCCGTTTAGGACTGGGAAACAAAAGCTAGCTCGCCTTGCAAGAAACACACTCTGCTTTTGAGAAAACAGCACTCTTCTACTCCCCTTTGTTTCCTATAGGGCCAGAACATTAAGCTTGCTCAGAACAAAAGAACTGTGCTTCCTACACACACGGCGCATATCTAGTTCAACTCTGCTTAGGAAACTGACAAGAACAGTAGCTTCTCTTCAGTCCAATACACTGTACTTGCTGGGAACAGACGCGAGTGCTATTTGCACTGTGTATGGCAATGGGAGCGCAATAGTGACTCTTCTTAGCAGAAAACAACTCTTGCTCGTAGGACCAGAAACTGCATGGGATTCAACTCCGTTTAGGACTGGGAAACAAACGCTAGCTCGCCTTGCAAGAAACACACTCTGCTTTTGAGAAAACAGCACTCTTCTACTCTCCTTTGTTTCCTATAGAGCCAGAACAGTGAGCTTGCTCAGAACAAAAGAACTGTGCTTCCTACACACACGGGGCATATCTAGTTCAACTCTGCTGAGGAAACTGACAAGAACAGTAGCTTCTCTTCAGTCCAATACACTGTACTTGCTGGGAACAGACGCGAGTGCTATTTGCACTGTGTATGGCAATGGGAGCGCAATAGTGACTCTTCTTAGCAGAAAACAACTCTTGCTCGTAGGACCAGAAACTGCATGGGATTCAACTCCGTTTAGGACTGGGAAACAAACGCTAGCTCGCCTTGCAAGAAACACACTCTGCTTTTGAGAAAACAGCACTCTTCTACTCTCCTGTGTTTCCTATAGAGCCAGAACAGTGAGCTTGCTCAGAACAAAAGAACTGTGCTTACTACACACACGGGGCATATCTAGTTCAACTCTGCTGAGGAAACTGACAAGAACAGTAGCTTCTCTTCAGTCCAATACACTGTACTTGCTGGGAACAGACGCGAGTGCTATTTGCACTGTGTATGGCAATGGGAGCGCAATAGTGACTCTTCTTAGCAGAAAACAACTCTTGCTCGTAGGACCAGAAACTGCATGGGATTCAACTCCGTTTAGGACTGGGAAACAAACGCTAGCTCGCCTTGCAAGAAACACACTCTGCTTTTGAGAAAACAGCACTCTTCTACTCTCCTGTGTTTCCTATAGGGCCAGAACAGTGAGCTTGCTCAGAACAAAAGAACTGTGCTTCCTACACACACGGGGCATATCTAGTTCAACTCTGCTTAGGAAACTGACAAGAACAGTAGCTTCTCTTCAGTCCAATACACTGTACTTGCTGGGAACAGACGCGCGTGCTATTTGCACTGTGTATGGCAATGGGAGCGCAATAGTGACTCTTCTTAGCAGAAAACAACTCTTGCTCGTAGGACCAGAAACTGCATGCGATTCAACTCCGTTTAGGACTGAAAAACAAAAGCTAGCTCGCCTTGCAAGAAACACACTCTGCTTTTGAGAAAACAGCACTCTTCTACTCTCCTGTGTTTCCTATAGGGCCAGAACATTAAGCTTGCTCAGAACAAATGAACTGTGCTTCCTACACACACGGGGCATATCTAGTTCAACTCTGCTTAGGAAACTGACAAGAACAGTAGCTTCTCTTCAGTCCAATACACTGTACTTGCTGGGAACAGACGCGAGTGCTATTTGCACTGTGTATGGCAATGGGAGCGCAATAGTGACTCTTCTTAGCAGAAAACAACTCTTGCTCGTAGGACCAGAAACTGCATGGGATTCAACTCCGTTTAGGACTGGGAAACAAACGCTAGCTCGCCTTGCAAGAAACACACTCTGCTTTTGAGAAAACAGCACTCTTCTACTCTCCTGTGTTTCCTATAGGGCCAGAACAGTGAGCTTGCTCAGAACAAAAGAACTGTGCTTCCTACACACACGGGGCATATCTAGTTCAACTCTGCTTAGGAAACTGACAAGAACAGTAGCTTCTCTTCAGTCCAATACACTGTACTTGCTGGGAACAGACGCGAGTGCTATTTGCACTGTGTATGGCAATGGGAGCGCAATAGTGACTCTTCTTAGCAGAAAACAACTCTTGCTCGTAGGACCAGAAACTGCATGGGATTCAACTCCGTTTAGAACTGGGAAACAAACGCTAGCTCGCCTTGCAAGAAACACACTCTGCTTTTGAGAAAACAGCACTCTTCTACTCTCCTGTGTTTCCTATAGGGCCAGAACAGTGAGCTTGCTCAGAACAAAAGAACTGTGCTTCCTACACACACGGGGCATATCTAGTTCAACTCTGCTTAGGAAACTGACAAGAACAGTAGCTTCTCTTCAGTCCAATACACTGTACTTGCTGGGAACAGACGCGCGTGCTATTTGCACTGTGTATGGCAATGGGAGCGCAATAGTGACTCTTCTTAGCAGAAAACAACTCTTGCTCGTAGGACCAGAAACTGCATGGGATTCAACTCCGTTTAGGACTGGGAAACAAACGCTAGCTCGCCTTGCAAGAAACACACTCTGCTGTTGAGAAAACAGCACTCTTCTACTCTCCTGTGTTTCCTATAGGGCCAGAACAGTGAGCTTGCTCAGAACAAAAGAACTGTGCTTCCTACACACACGGGGCATATCTAGTTCAACTCTGCTTAGGAAACTGACAAGAACAGTAGCTTCTCTTCAGTCCAATACACTGTACTTGCTGGGAACAGACGCGAGTGCTATTTGCACTGTGTATGGCAATGGGAGCGCAATAGTGACTCTTCTTAGAAGAAAACAACTCTTGCTCGTAGGAACAGAAACTGCATGGGATTCAACTCCGTTTAGGACTGGGAAACAAACGCTAGCTCGCCTTGCAAGAAACACACTCTGCTTTTGAGAAAACAGCACTCTTCTACTCTCCTGTGTTTCCTATAGGGCCAGAACAGTGAGCTTGCTCAGAACAAAAGAACTGTGCTTCCTACACACACGGGGCATATCTAGTTCAACTCTGCTTAGGAAACTGACAAGAACAGTAGCTTCTCTTCAGTCCAATACACTGTACTTGCTGGGAACAGACGCGAGTGCTATTTGCACTGTGTATGGCAATGGGAGCGCAATAGTGACTCTTCTTAGCAGAAAACAACTCTTGCTCGTAGGACCAGAAACTGCATGGGATTCAACTCCGTTTAGGACTGGGAAACAAACGCTAGCTCGCCTTGCAAGAAACACACTCTGCTTTTGAGAAAACAGCACTCTTCTACTCTCCTGTGTTTCCTATAGGGCCAGAACAGTGAGCTTGCTCAGAACAAAAGAACTGTGCTTCCTACACACACGGGGCATATCTAGTTCAACTCTGCTTAGGAAACTGACAAGAACAGTAGCTTCTCTTCAGTCCAATACACTGTACTTGCTGGGAACAGACGCGAGTGCTATTTGCACTGTGTATGGCAATGGGAGCGCAATAGTGACTCTTCTTAGCAGAAAACAACTCTTGCTCGTAGGACCAGAAACTGCATGGGATTCAACTCCGTTTAGGACTGGGAAACAAACGCTAGCTCGCCTTGCAAGAAACACACTCTGCTGTTGAGAAAACAGCACTCTTCTACTCTCCTGTGTTTCCTATAGGGCCAGAACAGTGAGCTTGCTCAGAACAAAAGAACTGTGCTTCCTACACACACGGGGCATATCTAGTTCAACTCTGCTTAGGAAACTGACAAGAACAGTAGCTTCTCTTCAGTCCAATACACTGTACTTGCTGGGAACAGACGCGAGTGCTATTTGCACTGTGTATGGCAATGGGAGCGCAATAGTGACTCTTCTTAGCAGAAAACAACTCTTGCTCGTAGGACCAGAAACTGCATGGGATTCAACTCCGTTTAGGACTGGGAAACAAACGCTAGCTCGCCTTGCAAGAAACACACTCTGCTTTTGAGAAAACAGCACTCTTCTACTCTCCTGTGTTTCCTATAGGGCCAGAACAGTGAGCTTGCTCAGAACAAAAGAACTGTGCTTCCTACACACACGGGGCATATCTAGTTCAACTCTGCTTAGGAAACTGACAAGAACAGTAGCTTCTCTTCAGTCCAATACACTGTACTTGCTGGGAACAGACGCGAGTGCTATTTGCACTGTGTATGGCAATGGGAGCGCAATAGTGACTCTTCTTAGCAGAAAACAACTCTTGCTCGTAGGACCAGAAACTGCATGGGATTCAACTCCGTTTAGGACTGGGAAACAAACGCTAGCTCGCCTTGCAAGAAACACACTCTGCTTTTGAGAAAACAGCACTCTTCTACTCTCCTGTGTTTCCTATAGGGCCAGAACAGTGAGCTTGCTCAGAACAAAAGAACTGTGCTTCCTACACACACGGGGCATATCTAGTTCAACTCTGCTTAGGAAACTGACAAGAACAGTAGCTTCTCTTCAGTCCAATACACTGTACTTGCTGGGAACAGACGCGAGTGCTATTTGCACTGTGTATGGCAATGGGAGCGCAATAGTGACTCTTCTTAGCAGAAAACAACTCTTGCTCGTAGGACCAGAAACTGCATGGGATTCAACTCCGTTTAGGACTGGGAAACAAACGCTAGCTCGCCTTGCAAGAAACACACTCTGCTGTTGAGAAAACAGCACTCTTCTGCTCTCCTGTGTTTCCTATAGGGCCAGAACAGTGAGCTTGCTCAGAACAAAAGAACTGTGCTTCCTACACACACGGGGCATATCTAGTTCAACTCTGCTTAGGAAACTGACAAGAACAGTAGCTTCTCTTCAGTCCAATACACTGTACTTGCTGGGAACAGACGCGAGTGCTATTTGCACTGTGTATGGCAATGGGAGCGCAATAGTGACTCTTCTTAGCAGAAAACAACTCTTGCTCGTAGGACCAGAAACTGCATGGGATTCAACTCCGTTTAGGACTGGGAAACAAACGCTAGCTCGCCTTGCAAGAAACACACTCTGCTTTTGAGAAAACAGCACTCTTCTACTCTCCTGTGTTTCCTATAGGGCCAGAACAGTGAGCTTGCTCAGAACAAAAGAACTGTGCTTCCTACACACACGGGGCATATCTAGTTCAACTCTGCTTAGGAAACTGACAAGAACAGTAGCTTCTCTTCAGTCCAATACACTGTACTTGCTGGGAACAGACGCGAGTGCTATTTGCACTGTGTATGGCAATGGGAGCGCAATAGTGACTCTTCTTAGCAGAAAACAACTCTTGCTCGTAGGACCAGAAACTGCATGGGATTCGACTCCGTTTAGGACTGGGAAACTAACGCTAGCTCGCCTTGCAAGAAACACACTCTGCTTTTGAGAAAACAGCACTCTTCTACTCTCCTTTGTTTCCTATAGGGCCAGAACATTGAGCTTGCTCAGAACAAAAGAACTGTGCTTCCTACACACACGGGGCATATCTAGTTCAACTCTGCTTAGGAAACTGACAAGAACAGTAGCTTCTCTTCAGTCCAATACACTG
The DNA here is from genome assembly GCF_949786415.1 of Peromyscus eremicus. Classification (NCBI taxonomy): domain Eukaryota; kingdom Metazoa; phylum Chordata; class Mammalia; order Rodentia; family Cricetidae; genus Peromyscus; species Peromyscus eremicus. Next base: position 23,974 of record NW_026738086.1, read on the forward strand.
TACTTGCTGGGAACAGACGCGCGTGCTATTTGCACTGTGTATGGCAATGGGAGCGCAATAGTGACTCTTCTTAGCAGAAAACAACTCTTGCTCGTAGGACCAGAAACTGCATGGGATTCAACTCCGTTTAGGACTGGGAAACAAAAGCTAGCTCGCCTTGCAAGAAACACACTCTGCTTTTGAGAAAACAGCACTCTTCTACTCCCCTTTGTTTCCTATAGGGCCAGAACATTAAGCTTGCTCAGAACAAAAGAACTGTGCTTCCTACACACACGGCGCATATCTAGTTCAACTCTGCTTAGGAAACTGACAAGAACAGTAGCTTCTCTTCAGTCCAATACACTGTACTTGCTGGGAACAGACGCGAGTGCTATTTGCACTGTGTATGGCAATGGGAGCGCAATAGTGACTCTTCTTAGCAGAAAACAACTCTTGCTCGTAGGACCAGAAACTGCATGGGATTCAACTCCGTTTAGGACTGGGAAACAAACGCTAGCTCGCCTTGCAAGAAACACACTCTGCTTTTGAGAAAACAGCACTCTTCTACTCTCCTGTGTTTCCTATAGGGCCAGAACAGTGAGCTTGCTCAGAACAAAAGAACTGTGCTTCCTACACACACGGGGCATATCTAGTTCAACTCTGCTTAGGAAACTGACAAGAACAGTAGCTTCTCTTCAGTCCAATACACTGTACTTGCTGGGAACAGACGCGAGTGCTATTTGCACTGTGTATGGCAATGGGAGCGCAATAGTGACTCTTCTTAGCAGAAAACAACTCTTGCTCGTAGGACCAGAAACTGCATGGGATTCAACTCCGTTTAGAACTGGGAAACAAACGCTAGCTCGCCTTGCAAGAAACACACTCTGCTTTTGAGAAAACAGCACTCTTCTACTCTCCTGTGTTTCCTATAGGGCCAGAACAGTGAGCTTGCTCAGAACAAAAGAACTGTGCTTCCTACACACACGGGGCATATCTAGTTCAACTCTGCTTAGGAAACTGACAAGAACAGTAGCTTCTCTTCAGTCCAATACACTGTACTTGCTGGGAACAGACGCGCGTGCTATTTGCACTGTGTATGGCAATGGGAGCGCAATAGTGACTCTTCTTAGCAGAAAACAACTCTTGCTCGTAGGACCAGAAACTGCATGGGATTCAACTCCGTTTAGGACTGGGAAACAAACGCTAGCTCGCCTTGCAAGAAACACACTCTGCTGTTGAGAAAACAGCACTCTTCTACTCTCCTGTGTTTCCTATAGGGCCAGAACAGTGAGCTTGCTCAGAACAAAAGAACTGTGCTTCCTACACACACGGGGCATATCTAGTTCAACTCTGCTTAGGAAACTGACAAGAACAGTAGCTTCTCTTCAGTCCAATACACTGTACTTGCTGGGAACAGACGCGAGTGCTATTTGCACTGTGTATGGCAATGGGAGCGCAATAGTGACTCTTCTTAGAAGAAAACAACTCTTGCTCGTAGGAACAGAAACTGCATGGGATTCAACTCCGTTTAGGACTGGGAAACAAACGCTAGCTCGCCTTGCAAGAAACACACTCTGCTTTTGAGAAAACAGCACTCTTCTACTCTTCTGTGTTTCCTATAGGGCCAGAACAGTGAGCTTGCTCAGAACAAAAGAACTGTGCTTCCTACACACACGGGGCATATCTAGTTCAACTCTGCTTAGGAAACTGACAAGAACAGTAGCTTCTCTTCAGTCCAATACACTGTACTTGCTGGGA
>NW_026738087.1:0-25692 GCF_949786415.1 Peromyscus eremicus
TTTTAGGCTGAATTAATTTGAAACCTAGTTATTCAACTTGCGTGGTTAATTTTCAAATGTCAGCAATAGCAGAAAAGACCTTTTATTCCTGTGAACTAGCAGGGAAGGAACAATGCAAAACGCTCTTGTTCAAATTTCTTCTTTCTTCATGTGTGGATATGTGTGCATGTGCACATGTGGAGGCCAGAGGACAATCTTGGGTTTGGTTCCTCAAGAGCCATCCGCCATGTGTCGTGAGAAAAGGGACCCCGGAACCTGGGGCACACCAATTAGACTTGCTGGCTTGAGCTCCAGCGAGATCCACCTGTCTTTACCTCCCCCGCACTGGGGTTATAAGCAAGTGTTATCACGCCTGGCTTTTTTACACACACACTTCGCGTATTGGGCTCAGGTCCTCATGCTTGCAAGGCAGGTGCTTGACTGAGGTAGCTCCCAAGCCTGTACCTTTGTTTTATGTGGAAAGATTTTTGAAACCTAGTCATTGAATTGTAATGGCTGCTTTGTTAAATGTCTGCAATAACAGAAAAGATCGGGTGCTCTGGAGAAGCAGAGAAAGCAGGGCACAAGATATTCTTCAAAGCTCCCTTTTTCTTGTGGTCCAAGCCAGGATTGCCATCGTGTGGAGGGCCTGTAAACACATGAGGGATGGCACGAAGTGGGGTTCAGATCCTTACCGCAGCACAGAGACCATGGGACAAGAGAACAGTCACACTGGAAGGGGACATGTAGCCCAGTCTTTTCATTCTGTAGTTATAGAAACTGTTCCCATACACGTGTGTGTGTGTGGTGGGAGGGGCTTACAAACATCACAGGTCAGTGGTAGAGAAGTACAGGTGTTCATCAACTTAGGGAGGGGTCACTGTCCTCGTGAACAAGAGGTAAGTTGAAAACAATCTCTCTCTCTCTCTCTCTCTCCCTTCTTCTTTCCCTCCCTCCCTTTCCCCCTTTCCCTTTCTTTCTCTTCCCTCTCTTTCTCCTCACCCTTTCCCTACCTCCTTCTCTCCCTCCCTCCCTCCCTCCCTCCCTCCCTCCTCTCTTCACCTCTCCTTCCCTCCCTCACCTCCTCTCCTCTCCTCTCCTCTCCTCTCCTCTCCTCTCCTCTCCTCTCCTCTCCTCTCCTCTCCTCTCCTCTCCTCTCCTCTCCTCTCCTCTCCCTTCCTCCCACTCCCCCTGTATGTGTATGTGGAGACCAGAGAACCACCTTGGATGTTATTTCTTAGGGTACTATCCAGCTGTTTTTTTGTTTGTTTGTTTGTTTGTTAAATGTGTCTGTCTGTGTGTGAGTATGTGCATGTGTGAGTAGCGATGCCCAAGCAGTCCGGAAGAGGGTGTTAGATTCCCTGGGGCTGGAGTTATCGGTAGTTGGTAGCTGCCCAACATGGGTGTCAGGAAGCAAACTCAGGTCCTTGGCAAGACCACCAAGCGCTCTTAACTACTGAGCATCTCTTGTTTTTGGAGACAAGGTCTCTCACTGGTCTGGGACTCACTAGTCAGGCTCGGCTGTCTGGCCAGTGAGCCCCAGTGGTCTGCTGTCTCCACCTCCCCAGTGCAGGGTTACAAATGTAAGCATCATTCCCAGCTTTTTTTTTTTTATGTGAGTCTTGAGTATAGAACTCAGATCCTCCTGATTGCAAGACCCCCTAGTCTCTCAGATTGCTATTCCTACTGAATATAGATAATTCCAGTATTAATTTAAAGGCAAAATAAAAAACAAACAAACAAAAACCCCAAACCCAACTGGAACTACTCTAACTTGGGGACCATCTGTATCGAGTTTGGAGCTCCCTTATCTGAGTCTAGTGACCTATTAACATGACCAGTAGGACACTGGCTGTCACATTCATCCTGCTCCCAGGATGTCCTCCAGTATTACTCTTGTGATATGCCTTGCTGCAGGGAGTACATGATGGCCTGCGTGAGTGTCTGTCACCCTTTGCCATGGCACACTCTGGCTTATGAAAGATAAGGGAAGCTTTGCTAGCACTCTGGAAAGTTTGCTCTTCCCCAAAGGTGTAGGTCCTTGAGAATAGAGCCACCTCCTCTTCTTCCTTTCTTTTTCTTTTTCTTTTTTTTGATATGGGGTTTCTCTGTATAGCCCTGGCTGTCCTGGAACTCACTTTGCAGACCAGGCTGGCCTCGAACTCACAGAGATCCGCCTGCCTCTGCCTCCTAAGTGCTGGGATTAAAAGTGTGCGCCACCACACCTGGCTAGATGCTTCTGGTTAAGACAGCCCCCCTTTTCTCTGGATGCTGCTGTTAGAAGGCACAGGGCTTGAGCTGTGGCAGCTTCCTATGACTGCAAGATAGGCTCGCAGTCAGGCAGCGTAGCTGGAGACTGGGAAGAGGAAGTCATCCTCGTCCTTCGTGACTTCGTTGATCTTCTGAGCAAGGCTGGGGCTGTCTGCATCTTCTTGCCAGGCTAGTAGACTCTCCTTGTGTTTAAACCAGTTGGAAAGGGTGCTTGGTGTGTTGAAAAATAAGCCAGGGGTCAGTGTTGTTGGAGAGCAGTGAATGAGAGAGTATGAAAGGAGGTGAAGTAATGATGAGAGGCCAAAGCAGGTAGGGTTTTGTAGTATGGCAAGGAGTCTGAGCTTTTTTCTTCTGCAGGTGAGGGTCTTTGATGGGTGGTGAGCAGAAGCATGGTGTATTCTAATTACATGTAGCTGTCTCATTCTGGCCAATGTGTTGAAAAATATACACTAGGAGGAGGGTGTACACTGATTTTTTTGATGTGTGTTTGTTTTTCTCTGGCCTTTAACATCTCTCTCTCTCTCTCTCTCTCTCTCTCTCTCTCTCTCTCTCTCTCTCTCTCTCTCTCTCTCTCTGGGAAACAGAGGCGTAAGGAGTTGATAACGACAACTAAGTTCCTGAACGTCTGTGACAGAAATCCTAGAGTTGTTTTATAGTGTCCTGGGTCTCTGCTTAGCATTTGAGTGGGCCTGAAGATTCTCATTCAGTGTGGGATGCTTTCCCACTCCAAGGTGGACATGACAGGGCCCAGGACTGAGCTCAAGAACTTCCATTTGCTAAAGGAGGTACAAAGAGAAAGAGGGCAAAGGTTGGATTAACCCTCACACCTGAAATTAGCTGTTGGCTTTTGTTGCATTCTTAAATCTAGTGCCTTGTTAGCTAGGAATCCCGAGAATACAGTTCCAGACATTGGTGATGCTAGAATGTATACTTAAGAGGAGAAGAGGGCTGGGGAGGGACAAGGCTTAGTTGGCAAAGTCCTGGGAGCTGAGCTCTGTCCCAAGTACCTCGGTAAAGCTGGGGAAATGGATACAAGGTCCTGGGGGTTCCTGACAGTTAGCCGAACGGAATCAATGAGATCCAGGTTCACCAGAGACTCTGACTCAGAAAGTAAGGTGGATAATGATTGAGGAAGATAGCTAACACGGACATGAGGCCACATCCACACACACATACCCCCCCAACCCCCGGCATGCATACATACACATGCACACAGGCACACACTGGCATGCATGCACACACAGGTATGCAGGCACACACAGGCATGCATGCACACACATGCACAAATGCATGTACATGTGCATGCACATCAGCATGCACATGGGTACATGTACATACAGCACACACACATCAGCATGCACACGGATACATGTACATACACCAAGCACACAGAGGAAAAGGGAAACTTTTCCTTCACAGTGTCCTTGAAGGACTTGCCAGGAGTTCGTCTGGAGCCAAGGTGGACTTCCTACCAGCTCCCTGTGTCTTATCTTTAGACCTCTGGTAATTATTGAACGAGGGGGACACTCATCCTTAGGGATCTTCAGATCTTTATCGAGAACTTGCTATGGACCAGAAGCTCCTGGGGAAACAGGACCTGTGCCAAGCATTTGGTCTTAATGAGTTCACATGTGGTTAATTGAATGGCAGACAGGAAGTTGTGTGTCACAAGCTAATTTGTGTGCACCACTGTGCTGCGATGGCCCTTAGTGTTGGTGAAGGACGATGTTCTTTGAATAGATGCTGGATGTGGGTGTAGAGGCTTCCCAGGCACAGTAGATGGGAGACACCCAGAGAGAGGAAATGATCTTCCTCCTCCTCCCTCCTGTTGTCACAGAATCCAGTATTAGCTGATCAGGTAGAAGCTAAATTCATTCTTCATTTCTGTTCATGTCAAGGTAGGTTCCCTAGCCTGGATTTTCTTAGCTGACATCTTCCTACATCTTTGTGGATTAGCTATAGAACTAGTGTATTTTCCATTTTGCTTAAAAAAATGGCACACACCTCAACTGAGTGCCATTGATTGTATTTCAGATCCTCTTTGTTCACAGAGCTGAAATTCCCACGCTTTCTCAACATGAACCTGCCAAGTTTGTTTTCGTCTTGGATGTAGGAATATTCAATCTTTAAGGCTAATTGCTTTGGTAGTGCCAGCGAAGGCTCAACTCCACTTCTGAATGCATTTCTGTTTGCAGTCTCCTCCCTACATAAGAAGCTGGCTCCTAGTTTTCATGAGCAGCAACTTCTCAGTTTCCGCGAGGTTTGATTTGTGGCCACAGAGGAAGAGCGGAAGGAGAGAGCATCCTCATGGAAATCCCGGGCCTGGGCCTCAGCTGCAGGCTGTGAGTCTCTGCTAGAGTGCCGTCTCAGATAACTCCTGGTTAGACTTAAATGTGCCTGCGTCAGCAAGGTGTGTCATGGAGAGGCTCATGCCCAGGAGCGCAGCAGCCACAACTTACATGCTTGATGAAGGGAGATGACTACATAAGTCATGGCACGGTTATCCCACTGAACGCCTTGCTGCAGCTGGCATGAGGCAGCTCAGGACGGTCTGTCTGAGGAAGAGTTCATTTGAGATAGTACAGAGAAAGACAGGGAAACAGTGGGAACATGGGCAAGGGAAAGGCCTCCTACTCTGGATTCTGTTGAAGGCCATCACCAGCTCAATGCCAAGGATTTCAGTGCCATGAATAAGTGCTGTGGAGGCTGTGGCATAGAGACAATATTCTTACTATATAGAGATGTTTCAAGTAAGAACTGTCAAAATCACAGTCATGCTTAAGGCCTGAGCACATGTGGCCTCTCTCCCTTCCTTCTGCAATTTTGTAGGAATCTCACCAGAAACCCTATTTACTGTAAAGAAATGTCTTAACTCCTTGGTGCAGCCCTGTGGCCCATGGTTTTACCTTATCAGACTGTAGTCCTACCCAAGCGACCTCTTGGGCCACCCTATGATCTCTTTTATTTAAAAAAAAAAAAAGGAAAAAGGGGTTTTTTGTTTTTTGTTTGTTTGTTGTTTTTTATAAGTGACCCTTTCAGGTGTAATCCAAATGTCATATTCGTCTACTGTGAAGATAAACCATGACTCTCCGGTGAGAAGTCGGCACCCACGCCCAGGTGAGTCTGATTTTGTCCTCAAGCACTTCTCTTTCTCTTAGTCCTGATGCTTAAATTCCATGTTAAAATGTCTTTTAAAAGACATTATTATTATTTATAATTCTAAACAAATTTTAAAAAATCTATTTTATGTGTATTGCCTGCATGTATGTCTGTGCACCACATGCGTGTGGATGCCCATTGCCCACAGAAGTCAGAAGAGGGTGTCAGATCCTCTGGAACTGGAGTTCTGGGTGGTTCTGATCTGCTATGTGGGTCTTGAGAACAGAACCCCAGGGCCTCTGTAAGAGCAGCAGGTGCTCTTAACTATAGAGCCAACTCTCCAGTCCCAAGGTTTTATTATTTTTAATTTGTCGTGTGTGTGTGTGTGTGTGTGTGTGTGTGTGTGTGTGTGTGCATGCAAGTGCCTGAGGAGGCTGGAGGTGTCGGATCTTCCTGGGCTAGAGCTACAGGCAGTTCTAAGCTGCCCAAACCACTGAGCAACCCTCTCAACCAAGTCCCAAAATTGCCCTCACAATTCTGTAGTGGGTAGACATTCCAGCTTTGATCTGGAAGTACCACCTCCATTGAGGCTTCGGTAACTGCCATGCTTACAAGGCGGAGCTGAGAGAGGACCCCTGAAGACCCAAGATCTGGATGGGCAGGCTCTCTTGGTTCCTGGATCCTGGACGCTGGAGGTAGACTGAGCAGAGTTCTCCAGAGAACACCGCTGGACTGCGCTTTACCTTTCCCAGACCCTGTTACCTATCCCTTCACTTGTAAGTTACCCCACAAAATAAACCTCCCTTTTAACTACATGGAGTGGCCTTAATATTTAAACCAATACAACTCTTCTTTGACACATCCACACCCATGTTCATGTACATGTGTCATTCCTCCCCGACAGGTGCCTTTCTATTAATCCTTGTATTTAAATCTGTGTTAAACTTTCTTCTTAGCACACTGGTTTGTCATGAAGTCATTTTTGCAGTGAAGTTTAAGCTTTATCTGAATGGAGGCCCTAAAAGGAAAGGGAAGTGCTGTGGAATATTACTTTAAGGGGTGTTACTTTTGTTTATGTTGCATTTGTTTAACTCTGTGAAGCTGTGATACTGTGCCTGTCCAAAATGCCTCATGGTGTAACAAAGAACTGAACAACTAATAGCAAGTCAGGAGAAAGGATAAGTGGGCTGGCAGGCAGAGAGAATAAATAGAAGGGGAAATCTGGGAGAGGAGAGATCTAGGAGCGAGAGAAGGAGGAGGACATCGGGGGCCAGTCACCCAACCACACAACCAGCAATAGAGTAAGAAAGAAAGGTATACAGAAATAGAGCAAGGTAAAAGCCCAGAGGCAAAAGACAGACAGGTTAATTTAAAGTTAAGAAAAGCTGGCAAGAAACAAGTCAAACTAAGCTTTGGCACTTATAATTAAGAATAAGCCTCTCTGTGTGATTTATTTGGGAGCTGGGTGGTGGGTCCCCAAGGAGACAACAAGTAAGAAAACAACCAACAACAGGGAAGTCCCCAAGCTGTACACGTATCATGGAACTGTGTTCACGCACCACTATCCCTAGCATCACAGATGAATTGAGTCAAAACAGTCAGCTTCTGTCTTAGCTTCCTTTATACTGCTGTGATAAAATGCCACCACTAAAAGCAACTTGGGGAGAAAAGGGTTTATTTAGCTTACACTTCCAGGTCACAGTCCATCACTGAGGGAAGTTGGGGCAGGAACTCAAACAGGGCAAGAACCTGGAGGCAGGAGCTGATGCAGAGGCCGTGGAGGAACGGTACCCACTGGCTCATACCTCATCGCTTGCTCAGCCTGCTTTCTTATAGAACCCAGGACCACCATCCCAGGGGTGGCACCACCCACGGTGAGCTAGGCCCTCCCACATCAATCACCAATCAAGAAAATGTCCCACCAATTGGCCTACAGGCAATGTGATGGAAGCATTGTCTCAGTTGAGATTCCTTTTCTCAGATATGTCCAGATTTGTGTCAAGGTGACCAAACCCAGCCATCACAGCCGCTGTGCAGTAGCTGGAAGTGCTTCTTATATCACTGTTATTCTCATAAAGCAGCACTGGGTAACTTGGTGGGTGCACGAATGTGAGTCCAACACAAGAAGGATCTGGAAGAGTGAGCTCACAGGCAGCCACGAGACAGCACCGTGGGTGATGGCCCCCAAGGACTTCGTGCTCACTGCAGAAGTGGAGAGGTTTGTACGTATTTCTGTGACTGAGTACAAGGAGAGCATACTCCTGTTTTCGCTACACACCTTTAAAACTTAGATAGCATCCTGGGAGAACCATTGATGTTCCAGGCGACTGGGAGAACAAGAGCCTGCTCTGTCCTCACAGCTGTGTGAATAGGTGTATCACTTATCTCCCAGGTCCAGTAACCACAACCCTGCAAAGCTGTTTAGGAGACTTACACTGATAATTGATAAAAGGACCAGGCTCAGTAAATAAACGACAGCTTTCTTTTCATCAGGATGATGCCGATGTCACAGCCTCAGCTTTGGTACTGACCTGGCCTCTGTGTTTAGACACTCATTGGGATTTCTTCTTGGTCCTTAAGAAAAAAGAACACATGCTCTTCCATCCCCACTACTTTTAAGGCTTTCTCCCCTTGCCCCGTACCCACATGGCCCCTTTCTAGTCAGATCTCTACAGGCGCTCCAATTTAAACATGTACGGAAGTCTGTAGACGTGAAGCTGTGATGACATGCGAGAGAATATTTGGCATTTGACTTTCTGGGTCTTGGTTACCCCCTCAGGATATTTTCTTGGGAGGGGCACATCAGGCCTGGCCTCTCTCCCTGGGAGCTACTGGCTCTCGATGGTTATGAGGGGCAGGGAGAAGCTTGTTATCTATACGGTGCAACCTCTTGTGAGTTGCGTGTGTTCGAGTAGATCATTCCACACCCATGCCCACCAGGTGGCCATGGTTAAGCTCAGTGGATCATAAATCAAAACTAAAAGACAAAAGTACCAGGGGAATGTCTTGGGAAGAGGGGCCATTTCTGGGGATGGGAGGAAGATAAAGGTGTAGGTATGGGTGTGACCAGAACGTGCCACATAGATGAATGAAATTGACAAAGAATAAAATTTAAAAAGAATTTTAGTTATCATCATCATTATTATTTTTAGATGGTTTCTCTTTGAGATGGTTTCCCTGGGTAGCCCTGGCTGCCCTGGAACTGGCTCTGTAGACCAGGCTGGCCTCAAGCTCAGCAATCTGCCTGCCTCTGCCTCCTGAGTGCTGGGATGAAAGGTGTGAGCTACCAAATCCGGCCTATTTATTATTATTATTATTTTTAAAATTACATTTATTCCTCTATTTAGGGAGTTGGGGAGGGGTGTTCACGTGGAGGTCAGAGGACAATTTTTGAGTACGTTCCCTCCTTCTACCATGGGGTCCCTGGGGATTGAACTGAGGTTTCAGGCCTGGCAGCAATATCCACTGTCCATCTTGCTGGGCCAAGAACTTGGTTTTTTTTGACTGGCATATAAGTTAACGCCCAAAGACATTCTGTGAAGTGAGATAGGCTGGGCATGAGGACACAAATGCTGCATGATCACTCCTAAGTGAACTCTACAAATCTCCCATATGTGAACTCCACGGAAGTTTAAATTGAGGGTATAATAGTGGGCACAGCAGCTGGGGAAGGACCAGAAGGAGGGACTCAGAGGGGTAGGCAACAGGTACGGCTGCTGTTTGATAGAAGAACACATTCTGGGGCTGTTACCGTTCAGTCATTTCCGTCTGTTTCTAGAACCCTTTTCTGATTCTGCTTGTCGTGCAATTCTTCCTACCCAGGTAATTGCCTCCCTGGTGAGCAGGCCTCCCAGGATACTGCCATCACAAATGTTCTTGTCCCAAGTGAACACAAAGAATAGTGTATCCAGTTTCTAGCACATTCTGGGCCTTCGTTCTTCTCTGTGGGTCTCCTTAGGTTGCCCTTTGTGTGGGAAAAGGGCATTTGTCATTCAGTGGAAATTTGCCTTGTTGGCAAAGCAGGTTGCTCTTCCCCTCCCCCGCCCCTTCCTCAGGTGAAGCTGTGTCAGTAGAGATAGTGACAGAAGGCTAGACCTAGTCCTCGGTCACTTCCAGCTCTCACTCCGCTCTGACTCTGTACCCTGTATCCTGACTGAGCCAACCTCTGCTCCCAGCCCCCTCCCTATCCTTCCTCTAATTCTGTTAGGGAAAGTGTAAACTCTAAGGGCTACACACCAAGGACTGGTCCTGAGATGTTAGACTGCAGGTGGACAGCTTTAGGTTTAAGTGGAGGCCAAGAGCTCGGGATGCTAGGCAGGCTGCTGGAGGTGTGGTCTCGCCCATCACTGACTAATCTTCGTCTCTGCACCGGTCTCTCCTGTGAGGTGGTCTGATACGTTGTCAGAAACATGTGAAGTCTCTTTTAGACAAGTTTCCCTCCGGCTTGCATCAGGCTTCTGCCATTACCTTCTTCCAGAATGAGATTCCTATGGGAAATTCCAAGTTTTTGGGAGTATTGTTTCAATAGTCTGACAGCTAAAAGGAAGGCCTAAGTGTCTCTTTCGAGCATCTTCATCCTGCCACAGAGGTTCCCTGGAAACAGGCTGGCTGAGCAGGGGAGGTAGTCATGTGTGAGTGGCAGATGATCAGAGTCAGTATCTAGAGACATCAAGGCCGGACCCGGAGAAGCAGGCAACAGGTTAAGAGCCTCAAGGATATGCCAAAGATGCAGGCAAGGGCCACACCCTGCAAAGCAGTTGTAGACAGGGCTGGAGAAAGCTCACACACCTGAGCATGTGGTCCTGCTGCAAGACAGTCCTTGTGAGCTGTGTTAAGTGTGAGCTGTGTCCCGAAATGCCCCGGCAGATAATAGCACATGTCTTTCAAAACCATCTCTCATCGAGGTAGATTGTCACCACGGGACACCTGATAATGATTTTCCTGATCGTTCTCATTTGCTGGCAGCACAAAGCTCTGTCCTTGTCTTCCCTTGCCTGTTTCCCCGGGTTTCTTTTCCAGCCCTGCAGAAGCCCAGTGCATTTGAATCGGTCTTACAAAACTGCTCACCCGCTCCAGGCATTTCAATGATCGTTTTTGTCATCTTGGTCCACAGAGCAAGAGGCTCCTAACCCTCTACCAAAGATAACTTCATTCATTCAGTGAATGAAGCCAAATGCTGTGGCTTCAGAGCCATGTGGACTCATGGTGATGCAGCCATTGTCTGGGCACAGTGTAGTGACCATTGCTTTTTTGGTCTTTGGGCCACTAAAACAGCTCATTTCTAACATCAGAGGAAAGCTAGCATTTGTGGGTGCTGCTCTTTAAAACTAATTTTTTTTCATGGTAAAGTATTATCCTGGATGCTTTATGAGATTAAGTGAAGAGAGCTTCAATTATTTTTCAGATCTACACTAGAGGCCTGTGGTTTGTATTCTACGCAAGTGTACCTCACAGAAGACTTGGCCTGATGCATAATTCAGATTTGCAAATAGGTACCACGGAAAGGTCCAGTGGAAGGCATACGTTGTCAGAGTGGGTAAGAGCGGTCAAGGGGTCGGTGTCCAAGTCTTTCCCCCACTGGGTTGTATTTTGCATCCTTCCTTTTGTTATGGTCTCTTTAGGCTTATAAGGCCTGCAGGTTATGCAGTGAAATGTTGTTCCTTTGAAAGGACTCCACTGTACAGATGGCCCTCAAGCCACCAAGTTCAGCTTACTATTTTTTCCACTTTACATTGGTATGAAACTGGTATATGATTGGTGGAAACTGTACTTCAAATCTTTTTTTTTCGAGAGTTAAAAAAAGGGGGGTCTTGGGTTTTATAAGAAAGCAGGCTAAGAAGCCATGAGGATCAAGCCAGTAAGCAGCACCCCTTCCTGGCCTCTGCATCAGCTTCTCTCTCTCTCTCTCTCTCTCTCTCTCTCTCTCTCTCTCTCTCTCTCTCTCTCTCTCTCTCTTTCTCTCTCTGTGTGTGTGTGTGTGTGTGTGTGTGTGTGTGTGTGTGTGTCTATTTGTGTCTGTGAGTGCAGTACCTGAAGAGTCCAGAAGAGGGTGTTGAATCCTCTGGAGCTAGAGTTACAGGAAGTTGTGACCCATATGACATGGGTTCTGGGAGTCAAATTCAGTCCTCTGGAAAAGCAGCATGTGCTCTTAACCACCGAGCCAATAATCAAGCCTCTTGTACTTCAAATCTTGAATTTTGATATTTTTCCTAGGCCAGCAATACACAGTATGATAGTTATCGATGCTGGTGTTGTTTCAAAATGTATAACTCTCTCCTTGAAGGGAGTAAGTGATGGTTTATTTTGGAGCTAAGTATGAGTGACCATGGTTCAGGAGCACAGACAGGTTATTACAATTCAATATTCCAACATGGTAACAATGTCATGAAGTTTTTATAGTAAAAGAACAAAGAAATCCATAGATTAAGATCAAGACACTTTTCGAATACCCTGGTTGGAACATCAGGTAGACGGGTAACACAAAGCATGGAAATCTTTACCATAGGTTTCATATGTTATCTGATGGGCTTTTGGGTTGGTGGAAGCTAGAGGTCTGTCCATATATTCCAGAGGATTTGCCTAGTAGCCACAAGGATGTTAGGTCACACACAGAGTTGGGCAGCAATTGGCTATTTCGGGTCTAAGACCAAGTTAATTTGGCTCTAGACCTCCAACATTCCACCTCTTCACAGTGTTTGAAAGTCCAAGTTTGAGCACTTTAGTTAATGTGGCAGTGTCAATAAGCTGTGTGTCCCAAGTATATGCACTTAACCTCCCGCAGTGAGAAAAGCAGCTTGCAGGTACCATGTTGCTGAGCTATGATGTTGGTAGGTTAGGTGTCCTAAAGGCGTTTTTTGACAAGATACATTAGTTTATGATTGGCTTATTGGGATGTAACACCACCATAAGCCACACAGAACCTATGCTGTATACTTAATGGTACAGAGACTTTTCTGGGGGATGGTAGTAAGGGTCCTGTTCTAAAGGATGTGGGAATTTCCTGTCCAGGATCAGAGAGATGTGTAGAGGAAAGGGTGCTTTCCACGGTCTGCACAAAGTTTGATGGAGGAGGGATCAGCCCATTGTGGGTGGTTCCATCCCTGGGCTGGAGGTCCTGGGTTCTGTAAGAAAGCAGGCTGAGAAGCCATGAGGATCAAGCCAGTAAGCAGTACCCCTTCCTGGCCTCTGCATCACCTCCTGCCTCTGAGTTCCTGTCCTGACTTGCTTTGATGATGAACTGTGATGTGGAAGTGTAAGCCAAACAAACCTTTCCTTCCCACATTGCCGTGGTCATGGTGTTTCATCACAGCGATAGTAACCCTGACAAAGGCAGGTTGTATGATGGCTCATCTTGATTGTCAATGTGACAGAATCTAGAATCACCAAGGAGACAAACCACTGGGCATGACGGTGAGGGACTATGGAGATTCGGTTGGCCTCTGGGATGGTCTATGAGGGAGTTTCTAGATGAATTTAACTGAGGTGGGCAGACTCACCTTGAATGCAGGTGGCACCTCTCCATGAGATGGGGATCCTAGACGGCATAAAAACACTGGCAAGTGAGCTAAGCACCAGCCTTCATCTCCCCTTGCTTGCTGAGAGTAGAGAGATCTGAGATCATATCTTCTCCACTGTGATGGATTGTAGCCTCACACTGTAAGATGAAATAAACCTTCCCTTTCTTAAATGGATGTTCTCTGTGTACTTTGTCCCAGCAACAAGACAAGGAGCTACTACAGGTTGCTGATGAGCCAGCTTTAGAAAGACAGAGGGATTTTCCTTGCTTTGGTCCTGGAAGGTGAGCAAGTATCTGTGTGGCCCTTGCTTGTGTGATTTCGGAGGTGGAGGCTGATGGAAGAGACGCAGAGAGGAGCTTTGAACGGATGTCAAGGAAGCAGCAGTGACTTGACCATCTTCCCCGACCCCCAGAAGCTGGGGACAGTTTCTCTATGGCCAAGAAAGGGTGCGGGAAAGGGAGGAAACTACTCGAGGATGAGATTGGGACCCTTTCATCCACAGCACCTCAGGTAATGGAGGCTCTTCTGGGAAGAAGTCTCAGCAGAAGATCTCGAGGCCCCGCTTGCCCATCAGGCAAAACTCGCTTTCTAAAAGGCCTTGCCAATGGTCGTGTGGCTTTTCCTGAGACAGTCCATGCACACCAAATAGGGTGCTGATGACATATCAAAGAAAAGGTTCTGCCCAAATCCAAGTTTAATGAATCAGTGAGTTTACTGGGGTTATTCACAGGAATGTGGGTGACTCAAGGGCAGGTGCATCCCAGCAAAGCTCACCCCCGCATGGGTGATGACTCGAGAGAGCTGCCTCCCCTGAGAGCTCCCGGTGCAATGTGCAGACAGCTTGACTCTTAAGTTTCATTTACTTCTTAAGTCTTAATGAGCATCCTTCCAGGAGGGAACATTTTAATTCTGAGAAAACAGCTACGCAACACCAACTGTGTCGCCGAGCATCTTAACAGGAACCGAGAAGACTGTCAATGTCCTCAGATTTCTGAGTCTGTTGTGCAAACATTCCCCTCTTCTCAGAGCTTCTGTAGGGATGTGTGGCTAAGCATCTCACCAAGTGGTCGGACACAAAAATGAAGCAAGGCAACGTTGCCTGTATCTAGGTCCAGCTGAGCATCTATATGTGCTCTATACTGGAAAACAGATGATGTGTTTACCTCAGAACCGCAATAGGTATGAAGAAGGCCTCTGCTGTCCTTCACTGGAGGCCAGTGCACCTTGGGCAAAGACTGTTTCATCACATGAAAGCCAATAGCTGATGGTTCATGTTTTCTCTTAATCACTCTCCCCCTTAGTTTTTTGAGATAGGCTCTCTCAGTGAACCTAAAGCTTATCAATTTGGCTAGGCTGGGTGTCCAGCAAGCCCCAGGATTCTCTTGCCTACCTCCCTCAGTGCTAGGATTATAGTTATGCAACCTGTGCCTTACAGAGGATCTGAACACAGGTCCTCATGCTTATGGGGCAGGCACTTTACCAAGTAGGGCATCTCCCTTGCCCCTTTTCACATTCTTTCTGAATACCCTCTCCTGCTCTTCTTCATCCACATTTTCACTCCAGGAACCCAGAAGACACCTGGTACGTGTTGGTTGTTCCAGGTCCTTATTCTGACAGAAGGCATCCCACATTCTCCTTTCTGCTTCCCCTTGACCCTAGTCAAGTGTACAAGTCCATTGACATCCCTTCCCAGCCTCCCCTATGGTAACAAACCCAGGTGATGCATTCATGATTCCTGGTGAATTAATAGGTAATCCGACTGTCAAGGACAAGAAAATGAGTCAGAGACCAAATTAGCAAAGCCTGTGTATTTATAAACCACAGCTGTAGAGAGACCATGGCTGTCACTCTCCTTGCAGCAGGTGGTTTTAAAGGGCTTGAAAGGGTTCATAGATAAAAATAGGAAGTCCTAAGATAGTTGCTGATGGGTGAGCATTCAGCTGGAGTGCTTTGTGATTGGTCTTTCTTTTTCTCCTTTTTGAGACAGGTTCTCATGTGTCCCATGCTGGCCTTGAACTCTTCTGATCTCATGACTGCTGGGGTCACAGATGTGCAACACTATGCCTAGTTATGAGGTACTGGGAATTGATACCAGGGCCTTGTGCATACTTGGAAAGCATTCTACCAAGTGAGCTACATACCACACTCTGCACAGGCCTTTAATCCCAGCACTCGGGAGGCAGAGGCAGGCCAGTCTCTATGAGTTCAAGGCCAGCCTGGTCTACAAAGTGAGTTCCTGGACAGCCAGAACTGTTACACAGAGAAACCCTGTCTTGAAAAAAATGAAAGAACTAAAAAACAAAACAAAATAAAAAAGTAATTTGGTACTAAAGTAGGCTGATAAGGAATTTGTCAAAACACCCATGGCTGAGAAATGACCAAAATTATCCTAAAAAGGTAATATTCTCTGTAAGTGTACACATTGATGGGATTTTATTGTGCTTTGCAGTGTGTTCCTAAATTCCTTCTTCTCTAGTTTCTAGTCTTAAGGGACCCAAGATGCTAAGATCATAAATGTGAAAGGCATAACCTAAAGCCAGTTCTGATCAAGTCCCCCTTAGCTTGTAGATGCAGCAGGGGACAGGGATCAGTCACTAGAGGACATTGTCCAGATGTCCTGGCTTCTCCTTCACTGTCAGGATGATTCAATCTGCAAATGGTAGGTATCATTAGCTCAGCATGCACAAGTACACACACACACACACACACACACACACACACACACACACACGACTCAAGGAAGCTGGTTTTAGTCACAGTTCAGTCTGGGGCCTCCTGCGGATGCAATGGAGAAACTGTAATCAGGTGTGCAGACTAGAGGGGTGTTAGTTACAGGGCAATCACAAGTTTCTCCACCCAGATGTGTAATGAATGCAGATGAGGGGCAGGAGACCGATAAACAGATGTCTCTGTTGTCTGAATTGTACTGTGGAGGAGAAAAGAGCTTATGGTGGAAGAGAACAGACAGCCCACACAAATTGTGCGATACTTGTAAACATCACTGCTGATGAATATTCTTGCCCCCAAATCTTGCTCTATTCCAGTTACTTAGAACTTTTTCTCAACTTCCTCGGAGCTCTCAAGTCTGTGATGGATTTTCTAGTTTCTCAAGTCCAGGAATAGGTCAAAATTGTACAGAGTACCTGTTATAATTCCCAGCCACCACCTCCGCCCAGCTACATGACCATGCATGCGCTGTCCATCAGTCTGGCAGAATGCGTAGTCATCCCAGGGCCTTGCGTCCTATGTAATCTGCATGCTACATGATCATGTAATGTATGCGAATTCGTGGCGTAATAAGTAAGCTCATATGTACATGCTGGGGGAGAACTTATAAAAACAGATTCCACTTGTTCCCCTGCCCCTTTTTCCACACCGTTTGTTTCTAGTAGGCCTATTGCATGTTCCCTCTTTACCCCTCCCCAATAAAAACTCTTATAGTGGGTTTTGTTGTGTTTGGTCTGTGTCACAAGATCCCCCAAGCAAGACCACCACAGAGCCAATATCTGATGCAGAACACAAAGGGGTTTATTGATAACAAGCAAGCTTGGGCTTGGTCCGCATCCAACACCAACATTGGACACAGCGGATGGAGTACAACAGCCCCAAGCACTCACTTTAAGGGGTTTATATAGGAAAGGTTTACATGCAGCTTGGGATTGGACGAGGGGGCTAGGGGTGAGGCAGTTGTCTGAAGTTACTGGCTGAACTATAAGCATGAGGTTACTGATGGCTAACAGGATTCAGGCTATCTATAGAGATATAAATTTTTACTCCCTATGCCCTGCTTTTGTTGAACCCAGGATATATACATTCAGATTTATTGTTGCAGTCCTACTCTCCTATAAGTTCAATTTCTGGTCAATTGAGCCCATTACTCTCCATATCTTGTTTTGCCAAGTCCAGGATACATAGATTTATTGTCCCAGTCTAATAAGTTTAACTTCTGGTCACTTCTAAAACTGCTGGTCAGCAAATACCTTTGAAGGAGGGGAGGGGAAAGCATCTCTCAAGATGGCTACTGATTTTTTTCCTTTCAGTAGTCTTATTTATGTTTAGCCATGTGGCTTGGTACCTTTTCTCAGTTCTGCCTTCACATCTTGCTTCCTCTGTGTCTGGCTGGCGACTTACATAACTCATTTAAATTGTAATGAATAATTAAGAAATACAGGTTAATAATTAGTTATCTATGATTATCAAACTTATAGTCATGTTAAGTTTTCTAGGTGTACATAGATATAATTCAATTAGGTAGGTAATCTTCAAACACTTGAAAGACCTATAGAATATGGCATTTAAAATATTTTAAAAATTTAGACTTTCTGGACAATGAGACATGTCTGCTCTTGGCAGCACCGATTTACTTCAGAGACGAGGATGGGCATCGAATACACTCTATATGGAATTTATCTTCTTCTTGGCAAAAATAGCCATTTGGACAAGGAACTGTTCTTGCCTAGACTGCTTGACAAAATGTATCGACTGGACATGCAGGACCCATAGGAAGGTGACCACTGAACTTTGCAAGGTGAAATGGTCCTTCAGGTTCCTGCTTTGCAGAGGAAACTGCCAGACATTCTACAGAACACAGAGAGAAGTGACTGAGAGACTCTAGGCTTGTGGGCTGAAGACAGATGCCCCAACTTTACAGAGGAACTTTGGATGACTGTCCCAGTTGCCAGCTGTCTCTGTCTACTCTTGCAAGACTCCTGAAAGTTGCTTGCGTCCTCCCATTTCTCAGGTAATATTATATCCTTCTCAGGTCTTTGGTGTAGGTGAAGACTAGATAGTTATAATTTCCTTAGTTATGATAAAAGATAAGTTAGATATAAAACCTTAGACTCACAAATATAGGAGAGATAGGATATCTTCTTTAATTTTGCCAAATACAAATAGACTAGATATTATAACTATAATTCTTGCTTGATAATTGTTTTGTTATATGTAATTTTACTATGTTAAAATTAAAACCTTCCTTTTTGCAAGAAAAAAGAAAAGGGGAAGTGCTGGGGATGTCTTTCTGATGCTGTGAATGTGTTGCTCTGACTGATTGTTAAATAAAATGCTGATTGACCAGTAGCCAGGCAGGAAGTACAGTATAGGCGGGATAAGCAGAGAGGAGAATTCTGGGGAGTAGAAGGCTGAGTCAGGAGATGCTGCCAGCTGCCGCCACCATGAGGAATAAGATGTAAAGTACTGGTAAGCCACAAGCCATGTGGCAACTTATAGATTAATAGAAATGGGTTAATTTAAGATATAAGAACTAGATAGTAAGAAGCCTGCCATGGCCATACAGTTTATAAGTAATATAAGCCTCTGTGTATTTACTTGGGTCTAAGTGGCTGCAGGACTGGCAGGTGAGAGATATTTGTCCTGACAACGGGTCTGGTGGGACACAGAAAAACTTCAACTACATTTATATATTCTGATATGTTCCTAATTTATTTCTTCAAAGATGTGAAGTTCTTATCATACAGATCTTTCACTTGCTTGGTTAGAGTTATACCAAGATATTTTATGTTATTTGTGGCTATAGTGAAGGGTGTTTGATAAGTTTAGGCCTCCTGAGGCCTCTCTGCTGTCACAACAAACAGAATCAGACCAAATCAGGAAAAGCCCAGGTTTAATGGGTAAAGCACTCCTGGGTGATTCCCCGGCCCTACAGAGAGGAGAAGAGGACAAGACCAGAAGAACCACAAGTCTGTTTCCTGGGATGTGGCTTATATATCCCCTGTGGGAGTCATCCTGAGCCTCTCTGGGGGAGGAGCTGTGTTTGGCGGGCTTTGAAGGGGTAGGTTTGGGGAGAAGCTGTGTTTGGAGGGCTTTGAAGGGGCGGGTTTAAGGAAAGAGATGGGGAGGGGAGCCGAGGTGGATCTTTCACCAGACTCCTTCCAAACAGTGTTGTTTCCCTGATTTCTTTCTCAGCCCATTTATCATTTGTATATAGGAGGGCTACTTTTTTTTAGTTCATCTTATATTCAGCTACTTCTCTGAAGGTGTTTATCAACTTTACCAGTTCCCTGGTAGAATTTTTGGGATTGCTTATGTATACTATCATATCATCTGCAAATAATGACACTTTGACTTCTTCTTTTTTTTTTCCAATTTATATCCCCTTGATCTCCTTTTGCTTTCTTACTACTCTAGATAGAACTTCAAGTACTATGTTGGATAAGTATGGAGAGAGTGGACAGCCTTGTCTTGTTCCTGATTTTAGTGGAATTGCTTTGAGTTTCTCTCCGTTTAATTTGATGTTGGCTGTCAGCTTGCTATAAACTGCCTTTATTATGTTTAGGTATGTTCCTTGTATCCCTGATATCTCTAAGACTTTTATCATGAAGGGGTGTTGTATTTTGTCAAAGACTTTTTCAGCACCTAATGAGATGATCATGTTTTTTTTTCTTTCACTTTGTTTACATGATAGATTACATTGACAGATTTTCATATGTTGAACCATCTCTGCAACTCTGGGATGAAGCCTGTGTGATCATGGTGGATGATCGTTTTAGTGTGTTCTTGGATCCGGTTTCTGAGTTTTCTATTGAATATTTTTGCATCTATGTTCATGAGGAAATTGTTCTATAATTCTCTTTATTTGCTGAATCTTTGTGTGGTATGGGTATCAGAGTGACTGTGACATTATATAATGAATTTGACAATTTTCTGTTTAATTTTTGTGGAATAATTTGAGGCGCATTGCCATTGGCTCTTCTTTGAAAGTCTGGTAGAATTCTGCATTAAAATCATCTGGCCCTGAGCCCGTTTTGGTTGGGAGACTAAGCAAATGGTTCTGTTTCCTTAGGGGGTATAGGTCTATTTACACTGCTTATCTGATCTTGATTTAACTTGGATTTAAGTGGTACCTATCCAGAAAATTATCCATTTCTTTTGGATTTTCCAGTTTTGTGGAGTACAGGTTTTTGATGTATGACCTAATGATTATTTGGGTTTCCTTGATGTCTGTTGCTATGTCCCCCCATTTCATTTCTGATTTTGTCAATTTGGATATTCTTTCTTTGTCTTTTGGTTAGTTTGGATAAAGGTTTGTCTATCTTACTGATTTTCTTAAAGAACCAGCTCTTTGTTTGATTGATTCTTTGTACTGTTCTCTTTGTTTCTATTTTATTGATTTCAGCCCTCAGTTTGATTATTTGCTGCCATCTACTCCTCTTCAATGTATCTGCTTCTTTTGTTCTAGATCTTTCAGGTGTACTGTTAAGTTGTTGGTATGAGATCTCTCCAATTTCTTTATGCAGGCACTTAGTGCTATGAACTTTCTTTTGAGCACCACTTTCATTGTGTCCCATAAGTTTGTGTATTGTATATTCATTTTCGTGAAATTCTAGGAAGTCTTTAATTTCTTTCTTTATTTCTGCCTTGACCTGGTAGTCATTCAGTAGAGTTGTTCAGTTTCCATGAGTTTGCAGGTTTTCTGTTGTTTCTGTTGTTGTTGAAATCCATCTTTAATCCATGGTGATCTGATAGGATACAGGGGATTATTTCAATTTTCTTGTATCTGTTGAGACTTGCTTTGGGACTGAGTATGTGATCAATTTTGGAGAAAATTCTGTGAGGTGCTGAGAAGAAGATATATTCTTCTGTGTTTGGGTGAAATGTTCTGTAGCTATCTGTTAGGTCTATTTGGTTTTTAACCTCTGTTAGATCCATTATTTTTTTTGTTCAATTTTTTCTGGATGACCTGTCCATGGTAAAAGTGGAGTGTTAAAGTCTCCCATTACTAATGTGCGAGGGTTGATGTGTGATTTATTTTAGTAATGTTTCCTTTACAAATGTGGGTCCCCTTGCCTTTGAGACATAGATGTTAAGCATTGAAATGTCAACTTGGTGGATTTTTTTCCTTTAATGAATATGAAGTGTCCTTCCCCATCTCTTTTGATTAATTTTGGTTTGAAGTCTACTTTGTTAGATATTAGAAAGTTATACCAACTTGCTTCTTGGGTCCATTTACTTGGAAAATCTTTTTCCAACCCTTTAAGGAATGTCTATTTTTGATATTGAGGTGTGTTTCTTGTACACAGATGCAGGATGGATCCTTCTTTTATATCCACTCTCATAATCTGTGTCTTTTTGTTGGGTAATTGAGTCCATCAATATTGAGAGATATTGTTGTCCTTTTATTTAATTGTTTCTGTCTTTTAAGCCATAGCTGTTTGAAATGAAACAGTAATTGCAACTCCTCTGCTACCAGGAGTGGTGGTTAGACCACAAGAGCCTTAGCCAGAGGGAATTCTGTTCCCTCAGGCACTGACTCTTTCAAAGCTACAAGGGAACTTAACTAAATCTCTGTCCCTCTAAATAACTCAAGATTCAAAGGTTAAGGTGGGATTCTGCTCTTCAGAGAGGCTGAATAGCAAATAACTCACCTCTTCTCCATGCTTGAGTCCTCCAAAAAGCCCTCATGTTTCTCCTCACCCCTCCTTGAAAACCCTTCTCCAACTGGCTCCTCCCAATCACTTCCTGTCAGCTAGATGCCAACTCAGCCTCATGAATGTAGGTGAATTTTATTTAACCAAACACATCTTTGCATTATTAAACAAATGTTCCAGAGAATAAACAAAAGTAACACACATTAAAATAATATTCTACAATAAGATGTCAATGACCAATGATTGCTAATTCCTATTAATTTATTGTTGTTGGTAGTGCTGGTAGTGTGTGCGTGTGTGTGTGTGTGTGTGTGTGTGTGTGTGTGTGTGTGTGTGTTTCCCTTCTTTTGGTTTTGCTGATGTGAGATTATTTATTTCCTGTGTTTTCATGTGTGTAGTTAACCTCTTTGGGTTGGAGATTTTCTTCTTGAACCTTCTGTAGGACTGGATTTGTGGATAGATAGTGTTTAAACTTGACTTTGTCATGGAATATCGTTTTCTACATCTATGGTGGTTGAAAGTTTTGCTGGGTATAGTAGTCTGGGCTGGCATCTGTGGTATGATAGAGTCTGCAGCACATCTTTTCAAGACCTTCGGTCTTTTAGAGTCTCCACTGAGAAGTCAGGTGTAATTATAATAGGTCTACCTTTATATTTTTACGTGGCATTTTCCCCTTGCAAGTTTTAATAATAGTCTTTATTTTTTTCTGTATGTTTATTGTTTTGATTGTTGTGTGGTGAGGGGACTTTCTTTTCTGATCCAACTATTTGGTGTTCTGTAAGCTTCTTGTACCTTTATAGGCATGTTCTTCTTTAGGTTAAGAATTTTTTTTTCTATGATTTGTTAAAAATAGTTTCTGGGGCTTTGAGCTGAGATTCTTCTCCTTCTTTTATTCCTATTATTCTTAGGTTTTGTCTTTTCATAGTGTCCCGGATTTTCTGGATGTTTTATATCAGAAATTTTTTAGATTTAATGTTTTCTTTGACCAGAGTCTCTATTTCTTCTACTGTATCTTCAATGCCCGAGATTCTCTCTTCCATCTCTTATATTCTGTTGGTGATGCTTGTGTCTGTAGTTTCTTTTCACTTGCCTAGATTTTCCATTTCCAGAATTCCCTCAGTTTGTGTTTTCTTTATTGCTTCTACTTCTATTTTCAGGTCTTGAACAGTTTTAATCATTTCCTTCAACTGTTTTTTCTTGGCTTTCTTTAAGGGATTTATTAATTTCCTCTTTAAGGACCTCTATCATCTTCATAAAGTTGGGCTTAAGGTCATTTTCTTGTGCTTCTGCTATGTTGGAATAGTCAGGACTTGCTATAGTGGGATACCTGGGCTCTGGTGGTGACCTATTGCCCTGGCTATTGTTGATTGGGTTCTTACACTGGTGTCTAGGCATCTGGGTTTGGGGTGATTATAGGTCTAGATGATGATTTCTGAGTTTGTCTTCATTTCATGAGTGTTTTGTTCTCTGTTTCTGTTTCCCCTTTGGTCTTCTTATCTTTGTGGCTTGGATTTCTGGCAACTGGCATGGCCTGTGGTCCAGCAGGGGTCTCTGTGCGAGTTGGGAGTTGGGACAAAGTGATGAAGAGGGGAGTGGGGATAGCGTAGGGGGAACACAGATAGTGGAGGCGTTCCAAGGGTGGGCCGCCTATCCGGAGTTCTGCTTTCTGGTCCTGAGGCGAGTCTCTGCCAGAGTTGGGGCCTGTAGTTCTGGCGGGTGACATGGCCTCTGGTTCAGCAGTGAGTCTCTGTCTGAATTCGCCGATCTGTTCTTCTGGCTGGTGCGGTCTGTTTTCCTGGCTGGCATAGCCTGCACCTGTTCTTTTGACTATGTGGCTTGCACCTTTCTTTTGAGACAGGTTCTCTTATTGGCCTGAAACTCCCCATGTGGGCTAGACTGGCTGGTCAGTGAGTCACAAGGAGCCTTCCTGTCTTCCCTGCAACTCCTGGCAATGGTGTTATAATAACAGGCCATATCCATCATTTCATCTGGGTTCTGAGGGTCAGACTCATGTCCTTATACTTTCAGGGCAAGTACTTTACTGAGTGAGCCATTATCCCTGCTGCTGAACATAAATTTACATGTGAAAAAACAGGAATAGATCATCTACATCAGGTGCTGGCAAAATTTTTCATCAAGCGACAGACAGCAAACATTTTAGGTTTTGTGGGCTTTACAGTCATTACTGCAACCATTACAGGTAGAAAGCAGCCCTAGATAATATGGAAGTGAAGACCATGAGTCTGCCCCAGTAAAGATGAGCACGTGGGATGGCTACATGCTTCTGTTTCCCAACTCCAGACCCAGTTTAATTCTTCTCATTTAACTAGTGATGCAACCTATGTCTAGATGTCAAGTGGCCTGCTGATAACCCACCATTCCCTCCTTGGTCAAGCTGAGTGTAGGCCGTTAACTTCTGACTTGTCTGGCATTTCATGCTACTACCCCTTCACCCAGCACACTGATGTATGTCCAGAGATGAATGGGCTTGTGAGAATGCAGAGGCATCATTTGTTCTCTGGAAGCTTCTGCCCATGAAGCTACATAGGGCAAAAACCTTTTTGAAGATTGTTGAATGTCCATCCGTGCTCACCAGGGAGGTTTACAGGAAAAGATGGGTTCTCTCAAGGCTAGAATAGCTTCTAAATACTTCCTGCAGTGAAGTTACTTTCATAGGCTGGGAGTAATTGGCACTCTGTATCAACTTTTCTTGCTGAATGACAGGATCAAGGGCATCACCCATATATCGAATCAATTTCAAACATTTGTGCCTATTTTTCAGACCTCTTTTTCAATCCCTTTTCTTCAGTTCCCTTTTGCAGATTATGTTTTTCATGAAAACTTTCACTGGGACCTAGCCAATTCTTTGTTCACATCTCTTTGATTAGTATATGCCTGGGTTACACCAGGAGTTTGTACTTCTTTTCCTGTACTATTCTCTAGCTTGGTCACAGGAGGAGAAAGAGAGAGAGGGGGAGAGGGTGACTTTGCATGAAGGCTTTGTCCAAATACAAATCAGCCATGCTAGATTCTGTGTCTTTATCTCTCTGGGAATACTGCTATAGTTGTGGAGTGGCTTTGTAAAGCTGTGTGACAACTCCCTCGTATTTATGTGAACTGCATATGGTATTGAGCATGCAGTGATGACTCAGACACATGCTAAGTGATCCTGGATATGAATGAGATGGTGTCCGTTAGCATCATGTGTTTAATGCCAGCTTCATGATGGCTTGTAGTTAGAAGTACCCATACTATCACTACAGCCTTTAGAGAAGATGGCCATTCAGACAAAATGCAGCTACTAAGGAGAAATTCATCATGCAGTCTAGAGACAGGAAGCTGTAATGTTGGACAAACACTCCACCGATAAACATATCAGGAAATGTTGCTTCCAGATATTGCATGCATTTGTCATGTGAGATGGTATTTTTGAACAGGTCTAAATAAATCCCCAGAGCCTCACGACTGCTTGCAAAGAATCTAGAGCAACAAGTTGGCTCCTATTGTGTAGCTATTTCCCTCATTTTGAAAGTCTCTCCTGGAAGGAAACTTGGTAAGACTCAGGAAGTAAATGAAATTTACAGGCTCAAGGAGTCAACAAAACTCACAAGTGTCAAACTTGCAAGATTCACAAGACCCATAACCAAGGTTACACAGACAGTAACAACTGCTGGGAAGAAGAGGCCATCCAGCCTGCTGAGCTGCCTGAAAGACCTTCACAGAGCTCCAGGGCTACAGCTTTCATCCCCTCACCCATGCTGGGGCAGGATTTCTGGTGATGCAGTTGCCTTTGAACCACCCATGCTCCAGGAAATAACTCCAGTAATCTCACTGGTTCACTAAGCTAGACTTGGATAGAAATATATATATATTTTTATATATATATATATATATATATATATATATATATATATATATATATATACACATAATGTGTGTGTGTGGTCTTTTGTTGATGTCCTATCTGGAGTGAATATTTGTGCATGTCCCCAGGAAAACTCACACAGCAACTGCATGGAAATGTGGACTGGTAGTGGGTAGCTGTTCGAGCCATGCCCTGAAGCACTGCCCCTAGTCAGGGAGCAGGTAGCTGTTACACCTGCCAATGACCTTGAGGTACATGCCCTGGGGGCGTGGCCACTGGGGGACCCCTAAGACCTGGGATGCATGTATGCTCTTCCTTCTTTGACATCTGGTGGTTTTGGATGCTGGTATGGACCGAGGCAGAGCTTGCCAGAGAACCGTGTTGGACCATGCCTCATCCTTCTAGGATCCTGAGACAAATTCCTTTATTCTGTCTTGTGAGTGAACCCACAAATAAATTCCTTTGCTCATTTAGCAGGTTCCATGGATTGCTAGTGATGTAATCCCAATATGGACGGGTCAATTTGAGATTCATAAAAGCCCCTTAAGATCTAAAGGAATATAATCTACACCCA
>NW_026738088.1:0-25668 GCF_949786415.1 Peromyscus eremicus
GCAAATAGCACTCGTGTCTGTTCCCAGCAAGTACTGTGTATTGGACTGAAGAGGAGGTACTGTTCTTGTCAGTTTCCTAAGCAGAGTTGAACTAGATATGGCCCGTGTGTGTAGGAAGCACAGTTCTTTTGTTCTGAGCAAGCTCACTGTTCTGGTCCTTTAGGAAACACAGAAGAGTAGAAGAGTGCTCTTTTCTCAAAAGCAGAGTGTGTTTCTTGTAAGGTGAACTAAGGTAGTTTCCCAGTCCTAAATGGAGTTGAATTACATGCATTTTCTTGTCCTATCAGCAAGAGTTGTTTTCTGGTAAGGAAAGTCACTATTGCGCTCCCATTGCCATACACAGTGCAAACAACACTCGCTACTGTTCTTTGCAAGTACAGTGTATTGGACAGAAGAGGAGCTACTGTTCTTGTCAGTTTCCTAAGCAGAGTTGAACTAGATAAGGTCCGTGTGTAGGAAGCACAGTTCTTTTGTTCTGAGCAAGCTCACTCTTTGGACCCCATAGGAAACACAGTGGAGTAGAAGAGTGCTCTTTTCTCTAAAGCAGAGTGTGTTTCTCGTAAGGAGAGCTAGCGTTTGTTTCCCGATCCTAAATGGAGTTGAATCACATGCACTTTCTGATCCTACGAGCAAGAGTTGTTTTATGGTAAGAATAGTCACTATTGCGCTGCCATTTCCCTACACAGGACAAATAGCACTGTTGTCTATTCCCAGCAGTACAGTCTATTGGACTGAAGAGGATTTACTGTTCTTGTCAGGTTCCTAAGCAAAATTGAACTAGGTATGGTGGTGTGTGTAGGAAGCACGGTTTTTATGTTCTGAGCAAGCTCACTGTTCTGGTCCTATAGGAAACACAGTAGAGTAGAAGAGTGCTCTTTTCTCAAAAGCAGAGTGTGTTTCTTATAAGGCGAGCTAGCATTTGTTTTTCAGTCCTATATGGAGTTGAATCACATGCAGTTTCTGGTCCTACGAGCAAGAGCTGTTTTCTGGTAAGGAAAGTCACTATTGCGCTCCCATTGCCATACACAATGCAAATAGCACTCGCGTCTGTTCCCACCAAGTACAGTGTATTGGACTGAAGAGGATCTACTATTCTTGTCATTTTCCTAAGCAGAATTGGACTAGATATGACCGTGTGTGTAGGAAGCACAGTTCTTTTGTTCTGAGCAAGCTCACTGTTTGGCCCTATAGGAAACACTTTAGAGTAGAAGAGGGCTCTTTTCTCAAAAGCAGAGTGTGTTTCTTTTAAGGCGAGCTAGAGTTTGTTTCCCAGTCCTAAATGGAGTTGAATCACATGCAGCTTCTGGTCCTACGAGCAAGAGTTGTTTTCTGGTAAGAACATTCACTATTGTGCTCGCATTGAAGTACACAGGGCAAATAGCACTGGCGTCTGTTCCCATCATGTACAGTGTATTGGACTGAAGAGGATCTACTGTTCTTGTCAGGTTCCTAAGCAGAGTTGAACTAGATTTGGCCGTGTGTGTAGGAAGCACAGTTCTTTTGTTCTGAGCAAGCTCACTGTTCTGGCCCTATAGGAAACACAGTAGAGTAGAAGAGTGCTCTTTTCTCAAAAGCAAAGTGTGTTTCTTGTAAGGCGAGCTAGCGTTTGTTTCCCAGTCCTAAATGGAGTTGAATCACATGCAGTTTCTGCTCCTACGAGCAAGAGTTTTTTTTCTGGTAAGAAGAGTCAATATTGCGCTGCCATTGCCCTACACAGGACAAATAGCACTGTTGTCTGTTCCCAGCAGTACAGTGTATTGGACTGAAGAGGATCTACTGTTCTTGTCAGGTTTATAAGCAAAATTGAACTAGATATTGCCGTGTGTGTAGGAAGCACAGTTCTTTTGTTCTGAGCAAGCTCACTGTTCGGACCCCATTGGAAACACAGTAGAGTAGAAGAGTGCTCTTTTCTCAAAAGCAGAGTGTGTTTCATGTAAGGCGAGCTAGCATTTGTTTCCCAGTTCTAAATGGAGTTGAATCACATGCAGTTTCTGGTCCTACGAGCAAGAGTTGTTTTCTGGTAAGAAGAGTCACTATTGTGCTCCCATTGTCATACACAGGGCAAATAGCACTCGCGTCTGTTCCCAGCTAGAACAGTGTATTGGACTGAAGAGTATCTACTATTCTTGTCAGTTTCCTAAGCAGAATTGAACTAGATATGACCGTGTGTTTAGGAAGCACAGGTCTTTTGTTCTGAGCAATCTCAATGTTTTGGCCCTATTGGAAACACAGTAGAGTAGAAGAGTGCTCTTTTCTCAAAAGCAGAGTGTGTTTCTTGTAAGGCGAGCTAGAGTTTGTTTTCCAGTCCTAAATGGAGTTGAGTCACATGCAGTTTTTGGTCCTACGAGCAAGAGTTGTTTTCTGGGTAGAAGAGTCACTATTGCGCTCCAATTGCTATACACAGTGCAAATAGCACTCGCGTCAGTTCCCAGCACATACAGTGTATTGGACTGAATAGGAGCTACTGTTCTTGTCAGTTTCCTAAGCAGAGTTGAACTAGATATGTTCCGTGTGTGTAGGAAGCACAGTTCTTTTGTTCTCAGCAAGCTCAGTGTTCTGGACCTATAAGAAACACAGTAGAGTAGAAGAGTGCTCTTTTCTCAAAAGCAGAGTGTGTTTCTTGTAAGGCGAGCTAGCGTTTGTTTCCCAGTCCTAAATGGAGTTGAATCACATGCAGTTTCTGGTCCTACGAGCAAGAGTTGTTTTCTGGTAAGGAAGTCGCTATTGTCCCCCCATTGCCATACACAGTGCAAATAGCACTCGCGTCTGTTCCCAGCAAGTACAGTGTATCGGACTGAAGAGGAGCTACTGTTCTTGTCAGTTTCATAAGCAGAGTTGAACTAGATATGGTCCGTGTGTAGGAAGCACAGTTTTTTGTTCTGAGCAAGCTCACTGTTTGGACCCCATAGGAAACACAGTAGAGTAGAACAGTGCTCTTTTCTCAAAAGCAGAGTGTGTTTCTTGTAAGGCGAGCTAGCGTTTGTTTCCCAGTCCTAAATGGAGTTGAATCACATGCAGTTTCTGCTCCTACGAGCAAGAGTTTTTTTTCTGGTAAGAAGAGTCACTATTGTGCTGACATTGCACTACACAGGACAAATAGCACTGTTGTCTGTTCCCAGCAGTACAGTGTATTGGACTGAAGAGGATCTACTGTTCTTGTCAGGTTTATAAGCAAAATTGAACTAGATATGGCCGTGTGTGTAGGAAGCACAGTTCTTTTGTTCTGAGCAAGCTCACTGTTCGGAACCCATTGGAAACACAGTAGAGTAGAAGAGTGCTCTTTTCTCAAAAGCAGAGTGTGTTTCATGTAAGGCGTGCTAGCATTTGTTTCCCAGTTCTAAATGGAGTTGAATCACATGCAGTTTCTGGTCCTATGAGCAAGAGTTGTTTTCTGGTAAGAGGAGTCACTATTGTGCTCCCATTGTCATACACAGGGCAAATAGCACTCGCGTCTGTTCCCAGCTAGAACAGTGTATTGGACTGAAGAGGATCTACTATTCTTGTCAGTTTCCTAAGCAGAATTGAACTAGATATGACATGTGTTTAGGAAGCACAGTTCTTTTGTTCTGTGCAAGCTCACTGTTCTGGCCCTATAGGAAACACAGTAGAGTAGAAGAGTGCTCTTTTCTCAAAAGCAGAGTGTGTTTCTTGTAAGGCGAGCTAGAGTTTGTTTCCCAGTCCTAAATGGAGATGAGTCACATGCAGTTTTTGGTCATACGAGCAAGAGTTGTTTTCTGGGAAGAAGAGTAACTATTGCGCTCCAATTGCTATACACAGTGCAAATAGCACTCGCGTCTGTTCCCACCACATACAGTGTATTGGACTGAATAGGAGCTACTGTTCTTGTCAGTTTCCAAAGCAGAGTTGAACTAGATAGGGTCCGTTTGTGTAGGAAGCACAGTTCTTTTGTTCTCAGCAAGCTCAGTGTTCTGGCCCTATAGGAAACACAGTAGAGTAGAAGAGTGCTCTTTTCTCAAAAGCAGAGTGTGTTTCTTGTAAGGCGAGCTAGCGTTTGTTTCCCAGTCCTAAATGGAGTTGAATCACATGCAGTTTCTGGTCCTACGAGCAAGAGTTGTTTTCTGGTAAGGAAGTCACTATTGTCCCCCCATTGCCATACACAGTGCAAATAGCACTCGCGTCTGTTCCCAGCAAGTACAGTGTATCAGACTGAAGAGGAGCTACTGTTCTTGTCAGTTTCATAAGCAGAGTTGAACTCGATATGGTCCGTGTGTAGGAAGCACAGTTTTTTGTTCTGAGCAAGCTCACTGCTGGGACCCCATAGGAAACACAGTAGAGTAGAAGAGTGCTCTTTTCTCAAAAGCAGAGTGTGTTTCTTGTAAGGCGAGTTAGTGTTTGTTTCCCAGTCCTAAATGGAGTTGAATCACATGCAGTTTCTGGTCCTATGAACAAGAGTTGTTTTGTGGTAAGAAGAGTCACTATTGCGCTGCCATTGCCATACACAGGACAAATAGCCCTGGCGTCTTTTCCCAGCAAGTACAGTGTATTGGACTGAAGAGGATCTACTGTTCTTGTCAGTTTCCTAAGCAGAGTTGAACTAGATATGGCCCGTGTGTGCAGGAAGCACAGTTCTTTTGTTTTGAGCAAGCTCACTGTTCTGGCCCTAAAGGAAACACAGTAGAGTAGAAAAGTGCTCTTTTCTCAAAAGCAGAGTGTGTTTCTTGTAAGGCGAGCTAGCGTTTGTTTCCCAGTCCTATATGGAGTTGAATCACATGCAGTTTCTGGTCCTTCGAGCAAGAGTTGTTTTCTGGTAAGGAAAGTCCCTATTGCGCTCCCATTGCCATACACAGTGCAAATAGCACTCGCGTCTGTTCCCAGCAAGTGCAGTGTATTGGACTGAAGAGGATCTACTATTCTTGTCAGTTTCCTAAGCAGAATTGAACTTGATATGACCGTGTGTGTAGGAAGCAGTTCTTTTGTTCGGAGCAAGCTCACTGTTTTGTCCCTATAGGAAACACTTTAGAGTAGAAGAGGGCTCCTTTCTCAAAAGAAGATTGTTTTCTCGTAAGGTGAGCTAGCATTTGTTTCCCAGTCCTAAATGGAGTTGAATCTCATGCAGTTTCTGGTCCTACCAGCAAGAGTTGTTTTCTGGTAAGAAGAGTTACTATTGCGCTCCCATTTACATACACAGGGCAAATAGCACTCACGTCTATTCCCAGCAAGTACAGTGTATTGGACTGAAGAGGATCTACTATTCTTGTCAGTTTCCTAATCAGAATTGGACTAGATATGACCGTGTGTGTAGGAAGCACAGTTCTTTTGTTCTGAGCAAGCTCACTGTTTTGGCCCTATAGGAAACACAGTAGAGTAGAAGAGTGCTCTTTTCTCAAAAGCAGAGTGTGTTTCTTGTAAGGCGAGCTAGCGTTTGTTTCCCAGTCCAAAATGTAGTTGAGTCACACGCAGTTTTTGCTCCTACGAGCAAGAGTTGTTTTCTGGTAAGAAGAGTCACTATTGCGCTCCAATTGCCATACACAGTGCAAATAGCACGCGCGTCTGTTCCCAGCAAGTACAGTGTATTGGACAGAATAGGAGCTACTGTTCTTGTCAGTTTCCTAAGCAGAGTTGAACTAGATATGGTCCGTGTGTGTAGGAAGCACAGTTCTGTTGTTCTCAGCAAGCTCACTGTTCTGGCCCTATAGGAAACACAGTAGAGTAGAAGAGTGCTCTTTTCTCAAAAGCAGAGTGTGTTTCTTGTAAGGCGAGCTAGCGTTTGTTTCCCAGTCCTAAATGGAGTTGAATCACATGCAGTTTCTGGTCCTACGAGCAAGAGTTGTTTTCTGGTAAGGAAGTCACTATTGCGCTCCCAGTGCCATACACAGTACAAAGAGCACTCACGTCTGTTCCCAGCAAGTACAGTGTATTGGACTGAAGAGGAGCTACTGTTCTTGTCAGTTTCCTAAGCAGAGTTAAACGAGATATGGCCCGTGTGTGTAGGAAGCACAGTTCTTTTGTTCTGAGCAAGCTCACTGTTTGGACCCCATTGGAAAAACAGTAGAGTAGAAGAGTGCTCTTTTCTCAAAAGCAGAGTGTGTTTCTTGTAAGGCGAGCTAGCGTTTGTTTCCCAGTCCTAAATGGAGTTGAATCTCATTCAGTTTCTGGTCCCATGAGCAAGAGTTGTTTCCTGGTAAGAAGAGTCACTATTGTGCTCCCATTGAAATACACAGGGCAAATAGCACTGGCGTCTGTTCCCATCATTTACAGTGTATTGGACTGAAGAGGATCTACTGTTCTTGTCAGGTTCCTAAGCAGAGTTGAACTAGATATGCCCGTGTGTGTAGGAAGCACAGTTCTTTTGTTCTGATATAGCTCACTGTTCTGGCCCTATAGGAAACATAGTAGAGTAGAAGAGTGCTCATTTTTCTAAAGCAGAGTGTGTTTCTTGTAAGGCGAGCTCGCGTTTGTTTCCCAGTCCTAAATGGAGTTGAGTCACATGCAGTTTTTGGTCCTACGAGCAAGAGTTGTTTTCTGGTAAGAAGAGTCACTATTGCGCTCCAATTGCCATACAAAGTGCAAATAGCCCTCGCGTTGTTCTTAGCAAGTACAGTGTATTGGACTGAATAGGAGCTACTGTTCTTGTCAGTTTCCAAAGCATAGTTGAACTAGATATGGTCCGTGTGTGTAGGAAGCACAGTTTTTTTGTTCTCAGCAAGCTCACTGTTCTGGCCGTTTAGGAAAGAAGGTAGAGTAGAAGAGTGCTCTTTTCTCAAAAGCAGAGTGTGTTTCTTGTAAGGCGAGCTAGAGTTTGTTTCTCAGTCCTAAATGGAGTTGAATCACATGCAGTTTCTGGTCCTACGAGCAAGAGTTGTTTTCTAGTAAGAAGAGTCACTATGCGCTGCCATTGCCATACACAGGACAAATAGCACTCGCGTCTGTTCCCAGCAAGTACAGTGTATTGGACTGAATAGGAGCTACTGTTCTTGTCAGTTTCCAAAGCATAGTTGAACTAGATATGGTCCGTGTGTGTAGGAAGCACAGTTTTTTTGTTCTCAGCAAGCTCACTGTTCTGGCCGTTTAGGAAAGAAGGTAGAGTAGAAGAGTGCTCTTTTCTCAAAAGCAGAGTGTGTTTCTTGTAAGGCGAGCTAGCGTTTGTTTCCCAGTCCTAAATGGAGTTGAATCACATGCAGTTTCTGGTCCTACGAGCAAGAGTTTTTTTATGGTAAGAATAGTCACTATTGCGCTGCCATTGCCTTACACAGGACAAATAGCACTGTTGTCTGTTCCCAGCAGTACAGTGTATTGGACTGAAGAGGATCTACTGTTCTTGTCAGGTTCCTAAGCAGAGTTGACCTAGGTATGGCGGTGTGTGTAGGAAGCACAGTTGTTTTGTTCTGAGCAAGCTCACTGTTCTGGCCCTATAGGAAACACAGTAGAGTAGAAGAGTGCTCTTTTCTCAATAGCAGAGTGTGTTTCTTGTAAGGCGAGCTAGTGTTTGTTTCCCAGTCCTAAATGGAGTTGAATCACATGCAGTTTCTGGTCCTACGAGCAAGAGTTGTTTTATGGTAAGAATAGTCACTATTGCGCTGCCATTGCCATACACAGGACAAATAGCACTGTTGTCTCTTCCCAGCAGAACAGTGTATTGGACTGAAGAGGATCTACTGTTCTTGTCAGGTTCCTAAGCAGAATTAAACTAGGTATGGTGGTGTGTAGGAAGCACGGTTTTTTTGTTCTGAGCAAGCTCACTGTTCAGACCTCATAGGAAACACAGTAGAGTAGAAGAGTGCTCTTTTCTCAAAAGCAGAGTGTGTTTCTTGTAAGGCGAGCTAGCGTTTGTTTCCCAGTCCTATATGGAGGTGAATCACATGCAGTTTCTGTTCCTACGAGCAAGAGTTGTTTTCTGGTAAGAAGAGTCACTATTGCGCTCCCATTGCCATACACAGTGCAAATAGCACTCGCGTCTGTTCCCAGCAAGTGCAGTGTATTGGACTGAAGAGGATCTACTATTCTTGTCAGTTTCCTAAGCAGAATTGAACTAGATATGACCGTGTGTGTAGGAAGCACAGTTCTTTTGTTCTGAGCAAGCTCACTGTTTTGGCCCTATAGGAAACACTTTAGAGGAGAAGAGGGCTCTTTTCTCAAAAGCAGAGTGTGTTTCTTGTATATTGAGCTAGCGTTTGTTTCCCTGTCCTAAATGGAGTTGAATCCCATGCAGTTTCTGGTCCTACGAGCAAGAGTTGTTTTCTGGTAAGAAGAGTCACTATTGCACTCCCATTGTCATACACAGGGCAAATAGCACTCGCGTCTGTTCCCAGCAAGTACAGTGTATTGGACAGAAGAGGATCTACTATTCTTGTCAGTTTCCTAAGGAGAATTGAACTAGATATGACCGTGTGTGTAGGAAGCACAGTTCTTTTGTTCTGAGCAAGCTCACTGTTTTGGCCCTATAGGAAACAGAGTAGAGCAGAAGAGTGCTCTTTTCTCAAAAGCAGAGTTTGTTTCTTGTAAGGCGAGCTAGCGTTTGTTTCCCAGTCCTAAATGGAGTTGAGTCACATGCAGTTTTTGCTCCTACGAGCAAGAGTTGTTTTCTGGTAAGAAGAGTCACTATTGTGCTACAATTGCCATACACAGTGCAAATAGCACTCGCGTCTGTTCCCAGCAATTACAGTGTATTGGACTGAATAGGAGCTACTGTTCTTGTCAGTTTCCAAAGCATAGTTGAATTCGATATGGTCCGTGTGTGTAGGAAGCACAGTCCTTTTGTTCTCAGCAAGCTCACTGTTCTGGCCCTATAGGAAACACAATAGAGTAGAAGAGTGCTCTTTTCTCAATAGCAGAGTGTGTTTCTTGTAAGGCGAGCTAGTGTTTGTTTCCCAGTCCTAAATGGAGTTGAATCACATGCAGTTTCTGGTCCTACGAGCAAGATATGTTTTATGGTAAGAATAGTCACTATTGCGCTGTCATTGCCATACACAGGACAAATAGCATTCTTGTCTCTTCCCAGCAGTACAGTGTATTGGACTAAAGAGGATCTACTGTTCTTGTCATGTTCCTAAGCAGAATTGAACTAGGTATGGTGGTGTGTAGGAAGCACAGTTTTTTTGTTCTGAGCAAGCTCACTGTTCAGACCTCATAGGAAACACAGTAGAGTAGAAGAGTGCTCTTTTCTCAAAAGCAGAGTGTGTTTCTTGTAAGGTGTGCTAGCGTTTGTTTCCCAGTCCTATATGGAGTTGAATCACATGCAGTTTCTGGTCCTATGAGCAAGAGTTGTTTTCTGGTAAGAAGAGTCACTATTGCGCTCCCATTGCCATACACAGTACAAATAGCACTCGCGTCTGTTCCCAGCAAGTGCAGTGTATTGGACTGAAGAGGATCTACTATTCTTGTCAGTTTCCTAAGCAGAATTGAACTAGATATGACCGTGTGTGTAGGAAGCACAGTTCTTTTGTTCTGAGCAAGCTCACTGTTTTGGCCCTATAGGAAACACTTTAGAGGAGAAGAGGGCTCTTTTCTCAAAAGCAGAGTGTGTTTCTTGTAAAGTGAGCTAGCGTTTGTTTCCCTGTCCTAAATGGAGTTGAATCACATGCAGTTTCTGGTCCTACGAGCAAGAGTTGTTCTCTGGTAAGAAGAGTCACTATTGCGCTCCCATTGTCATACACAGGGCAAATAGCACTCGCGTCTGTTCCCAGCAAGTACAGTGTATCAGACTGAAGAGGAGCTTCTGTTCTTGTCAGTTTCCTAAGCAGAGTTGAACGAGATATGGCCCGTGTGTAGGAAGCACAGTTCTTTTGTTCTGAGCAAGCTCACTGTTTGGACCCCATTGGAAACACAGTAGAGTAGAAGAGTGCTCTTTTCTCAAAAGCAGAGTGTGTTTCTTGTAAGGCAAGCTAGAGTTTGTTTCCCAGTCCTAAATGGAGTTGAGTCACATGCAGTTTTTGGTCCTGCGAGCAAGAGTTGTTTTCTGGTAAGGAGAGTCACTATTGAGCTTCAATTGCCATACACAGTGCAAATAGCACTCGCGTCTGTTCCCAGCAAGTACAGTGTATTGGACTGAATAGGAGCTACTGTTCTTGTCAGTTTCCAAAGCATAGTTGAACTAGATATGGTCCGTGTGTGTAGGAAGCACAGTTCTTTTGTTCTGAGCAAGCTCACTGTTCTGGCCCTATAGGAAACACAGTAGAGTAGAAGAGTGCTCTTTTCTCAAAAGCAGAGTGTGTTTCTTGTAAGGCGAGCTAGTGTTTGTTTCCCAGTCCTAAATGGAGTTGAATCTCATGCAGTTTCTGGTCCTACAAGCAAGAGTTGTTTTCTGGTAAGAAGAGTCACTATTGCGCTCCCATTGTCATACACAGGGCAAATAGCACTGTTGTCTGTTCCCAGCAGTACAGTGTATTGGACTGAAGAGGATCTACTGTTCTTGTCAGGTTCCTAATCAGAATTGAACTAGATATGGCCGTGTGTGTAGGAAGCACAGTTCTTTTGTTCTGAGCAAGCTCTCTGTTCGGACCCCATTGGAAACACAGTAGAGTAGAAGAGTGCTCTTTTCTCAAAAGCAGAGTGTGTTTCATGTAAGGCGAGCTAGCATTTGTTTCCCAGTCCTAAATGGAGATGAATCACATGCAGTTTCTGGTCCTACGAGCAAGAGTTGTTTTCTGGTAAGAAGAGTCAATATTGCGCTGCCATTGCCATACACAGGAAAAAGAGCCCTGGAGTCTGTTCCCAGCAAGTACAGTGTATTGGAGTGAAGAGGATCTACTGTTCTTGTCAGGTTCCTAAGCAGAATTGAACTAGATATGGCCGTGTGTGTAGGAAGCACAGTTCTTTTGTTCAGAGCAAGTTCACTGTTTGGACCTCTTAGGAAACACAGTAGAGTAGAAGAGTGCTTTTTTCTCTAAATCAGAGTGTGTTTCTTGTAAGGCGAGCTAGTGTTTGTTTCCCAGTCCTAAATGGAGTTGAATCACATTCAGTTTCTGGTCCTACGAACAAGAGTTGTTTTCTGGTAAGAAGAGTCACTATTGAGCTCCCATTGTCATACACAGTGCAAATAGCACTCGCGTCTGTTCCCATCATGTACAGTGTATTGGACTGAAGAGGATCTACTGTTCTTGTCAGGTTCCTAAGCAGAATTGAACTAGGTATGGCCGTGTGTGTAGGAAGCACAGTTCTTTTGTTCTGAGCAAGCTCACTGTACAGACCTCTTAGGAAACACAGTAGAGAAGAAGAGTGCTCTTTTCTCAAAAGCAGAGTGTGTTTCTTGTAAGGCGAGCTAGCATTTGTTTCCCAGTCCTAAATGGAGTTGAATCACATGCAGTTTCTGGTCCTACGAGCAAAAGTTGTTTTCTGGTAAGAAGAGTCACTATTGCGCTCCAAATGCCACACACAGTGCAAATAGTACTCGCATCTGTTCCCTTCAAGTACAGTGTATTGGACTGATTAGGAGCTACTGTTCTTGTCAGTTTCCTCAGCAGAGTTGAACTAGTTATGGTCCGTGTGTTTAGGAAGCACAGTTCTTTTGTTCTGAGTAAGCTCACTGTTCTGCCCCTATAGGAAACACAGTAGAGTAGAAGAGTGCTCTTTTCTCAAAAGCAGAGTGTGTTTCTTGTAAGGCAAGCTAGAGTTTGTTTCCCAGTCCTAAATGGAGTTGAGTCACATGCAGTTTTTGGTCCTGCGAGCAAGAGTTGTTTTCTGGTAAGGAGAGTCACTATTGAGTTTCAATTGCCATACACAGTGCAAATAGCACTCGCGTCTGTTCCCAGCACGTACAGTGTATTGGACTGAATAGGAGCTACTGTTCTTGTCAGTTTCCAAAGCATAGTTGAACTAGATATGGTCCGTGTGTGTAGGAAGCACAGTTCTTTTGTTCTCAGCAAGCTCACTGTTCTGGCCCTATAGGAAACACAGTAGAGTAGAAGAGTGCTCTTTTCTCAAAAGCAGAGTGTGTTTCTTGTAAGGCGAGCTAGCGTTTGTTTCCCAGTCCTAAATGGAGTTGAATCTCATGCAGTTTCTGGTCCTACAAGCAAGAGTTGTTTTCTGGTAAGAAGAGTCACTATTGCGCTCCCATTGTCATACACAGGGCAAATAGCAATGTTGTCTTTTGCCAGCAGTACAGTGTATTGGACTGAAGAGGATCTACTGTTCTTGTCAGGTTCCTAATCAGAATTGAACTAGATATGGCCGTGTGTGTAGGAAGCACAGTTCTTTTGTTCTGAGCAAGCTCTCTGTTCGGACCCCATTGGAAACACAGTAGAGTAGAAGAGTGCTCTTTTCTCAAAAGCAGAGTGTGTTTCATGTAAGGCGAGCTAGCATTTGTTTCCCAGTCCTAAATGGAGATGAATCACATGCAGTTTCTGGTCCTACGAGCAAGAGTTGTTTTCTGGTAAGAAGAGTCAATATTGCGCTGCCATTGCCATACACAGGAAAAAGAGCCCTGGAGTCTATTCCCAGCAAGTACAGTGTATCGGACTGAAGAGGAGCTAATGTTCTTGTCAGTTTCCTAAGCAGAGTTGAACGAGATATGGCCCGTGTGTGTAGGAAGCACAGTTCTTTTGTTCTGAGCAAGCTCACTGTTTGGACCACATAGGAAACACAGTAGAGTAGAAGAGTGCTCTTTTCTCAAAAGCAGAGTGTGTTTCATGTAAGGCAAGCAAGCATTTGTTTCTCAGTCGTAAATGGAGTTGAATCACATGCAGTTTCTGGATCTACGAGCAAGAGTTGTTTTCTGGTAAGAAGAGTCAGTATTGCGCTGCCATTGCCATACACCGGACAAATAGCACTGGCGTCTATTCCCAGCAAGTACAGTGTATTGGAGTGAAGAGGATCTACTGTTCTTGTCAGGTTCCTAAGCAGAATTGAACTAGATATGGCCCGTGTGTGTAGGAAGCACAGTTCTTTTGTTCTGAGCAAGTTCACGGTTTGGACCTCTTAGGAAACACAGTAGAGTAGAAGAGTGCTTTTTTCTCTAAATCAGAGTGTGTCTCTTGTAAGGCGAGCTAGTGTTTGTTTCCCAGTCCTAAATGGAGTTGAATCACATGCAGTTTCTGGTCCTACGAGCAAGAGTTTTTTTCTGGTAAGAAGAGTCACTATTGTGCTCCCATTGTCATACACAGGCAAATAGCACTGGTGTCTGTTCCCAGCATGTACAGTGTATTGGACTGAAGAGGATCTACTGTTCTTGTCAGGTTCCTAAGCAGAATTGATCTAGGTATGGCCGTGTGTGTAGGAAGCACAGTTCTTTTGTTCTGAGCAAGTTCACTGTTCAGACCTCTTAGGAAACACAGTAGAGTAGAAGAGTGCTTTTTTCTCTAAATCAGAGTGTGTTTCTTGTAAGGTGAGCTAGTGTTTTTTTCCTAGTCCTAAATGGAGTTGAATCACATGCAGTCTCTGGCTCTACGAGCAAGAGTTGTTTTCTGGTAAGTAGAGTCACTATTGCGCTGCCATTGCCATCCACAGTACAAATAGCACTCGCGTCTGTTCCCAGCAAGTACAGTGTATTGGACTGAAGAGGAGCTACTGTTCTTGTCAGTTTCCATAGCAGAGTTGAACTAGATATGCCCCTTGTGTGTAGGAAGCACAGTTCTTTTGTTCTGAGCAAGCTCACTGTTCTGGCCCTATAAGAAACACAGTAGAGTAGAAGAGTGCTCTTTTCTCTAAAGCAGAGTGTGTTTCTTGTAAGGCAAGCTAGCGTTTGTTTCCCAGTCCTAAATGGAGTTGAATCACATGCAGTTTCTTGTCCTACGAGCAAGAGTTGTTTTATGGTAAGAATAGTCACTATTGCGCTGCCATTGTCATACACAGGACAAATAGCACTGGCGTCTCTTCCCAGCAAGTACAGTGTATTGGACTGAAGAGGATCTACTGTTCTTGTCAGGTACCTAATCAAAATTGAACTAGATATGGCCGTGTTTGTAGGAAGCTCAGTTCTTTTGTTCTGAGCAAGCTCACTATTCTGGCCCTACAGGAAACACAGTAGAGTAGAAGAGTGCTCTTTTCTCAAAAGCAGAGTGTGTTTCTTGTAAGGCGAGCTAGCGTTTGTTTCCCAGTCCTAAATGGAGTTGAATCACATGCAGTTTCTGGTCCTACGAGCAAGAGTTGTTTTCTGGTAAGAAGAGTCACTATTGTGCTCCCATTGTCATACACAGGGCAAATAGCACTGGCGTCTGTTCCCAGCATGTACAGTGTATTGGACTGAAGAGGATCTACTGTTCTTGTCAGGTTCCTAAGCAGAGTTGAACTAGATATGGCCCTGTGTGTAGGAAGCACAGTTCTTTTGTTCTGAGCAAGCTCACTGTTTTGGCCCTATAGGAAACACAGTAGTGTAGAAGAGTGCTCTTTTCTCAAAAGCAGAGTGTGTTTCTTGTAAGGCGAGCTGGAGTTTGTTTCCCAGTCCTAAATGGAGTTGACTCACATGCAGTTTTTGGTCCTACGAGCAAGAGTTGTTTTCTGGGAAGAAGAGTCACTATTGCACTCCAATTGCTATACACAGTGCAAATAGCACTCGCGTCTGTTCCCAGCACATACAGTGTATTGGACTGAATAGGTGCTACTGTTCTTGTCAGTTTCCTAAGCAGAGTTGAACTAGATATGGTCCGTGTGTGTAGGATGCACAGTTCTTTTGTTCTCAGCAAGCTCACTGTTCTGGCACTATAGGAAACACAGTAGAGTAGAAGAGTGCTCTTTTCTCAAAAGCAGAGTGTGTTTCTTGTAAGGCGAGCTAGCGTTTGTTTCCAAGTCCTAAATGGAGTTGAATCACATGCAGTTTTTGGTCCTACGAGCAAGAGTTGTTTTCTGGTAAGGAAGTCACTATTGTCCCCCCATTGCCATACACAGTGCAAATAGCACTCGCGTTTGTTCCCAGCAAGTACAGTGTATCGGACTGAGGAGGAGCTACTGTTCTTGTCAGTTTCATAAGCAGAGTTGAACTAGATATGGTCCGTGTGTAGGAAGCACAGTTTTTTGTTCTGAGCAAGCTCACTGTTTGGACCCCATAGGAAACACAGTAGAGTAGAAGAGTGCTCGTTTCTCAAAAGCAGAGTGTGTTTCTTGTAAGGCGAGTTAGTGTTTGTTTCCCAGTCCTAAATGGAGTTGAATCACATGCAGTTTCTGGTCCTACAAACAAGAGTTGTTTTCTGGTAAGAAGAGTCACTATTGCGCTGCCATTGCCATACACAGGACAAATAGCACTGGCGTCTTTTCCCAGCAAGTACAGTGTATTGGAATGAAGAGGATCTACTGTTCTTGTCAGTTTCCTAAGCAGAGTTGAACTAGATATGGCCCGTGTGTGTAGGAAGCACAGTTCTTTTGTTCTGAGCAAGCTCACTGTTCTGGCCCTATAGGAAACACAGTAGATTAGAAAAGTGCTCTTTTCTAAAGCAGAGTGTGTTTCTTGTAAGGCAAGCTCGCGTTTGTTTCCCAGTCCTAAATGGAGTTGAATCACATGCAGTTTCTGGTCCTACGAGCAAGAGTTGTTTTATGTTAAGAATAGTCACTATTGCGCTGCCATTGCCATACACAGGACAGATAGCACTGGTGTCTGTTCCCAGCAAGTACAGTGTATTGGACTGAAGAGGATCTACTGTTCTTGTCAGGTTCCTAATCAGAATTGAACTAGATATGGCCGTGTGTGTAGGAAGCACCGTTCTTTTGTTCTGAGCAAGCTCACTGTTCTGGCCCTACAGGAAACACAGTAGACTAAAAGAGTGCTCTTTTCTCAAAAGCAGAGTGTGTTTCTTGTAAGGCGAGCTAGCGTTTGTTAACTAGTCCTTAATGGAGTACAATCACAGGCAGTTTCCGGTCCTATGAGCAAGAGTTGTTTTCTGGTAAGGAAAGTCACTATTGTGCTCCCATTGCCATACACAGTGCAAATAGCACTCGCGTCGGTTCCCAGCAAGTACAGTGTATTGGACT
Organism: Peromyscus eremicus; assembly: GCF_949786415.1. Lineage (NCBI taxonomy): Eukaryota > Metazoa > Chordata > Mammalia > Rodentia > Cricetidae > Peromyscus > Peromyscus eremicus. Next base: position 15,856 of record NW_026738088.1, read on the forward strand.
GAATATCAGCTACTGTTCTTGTCAGTTTCCTAAGCAGAGTTGAACTAGATATGGCCCGTGTGTGTAGGAAGCATAGTTCTATTGTTCTGAGCACGCTCACTGTTTGGACCCCATAGGAAACACAGTAGAGTAGAAAAGTGCTCTTTTCTCAAAAGCAGAGTGTGTTTCTTATAAGTAGAGCTAGCGTTTGTTTCCCAATCCTAAATGGAGTTGAATCACATGCAGTTTCTGGTCCTATGAGCAAGAGTTGTTTTCTGGTAAGAAGAGTCAATATTGCGATGCCATTGCCATACACAGGACAAAGAGCCCTGGAGTCTGTTTCCAGCAAGTACAGTGTATTGGAGTGAAGAGGATCTACTGTTCTTGTCAGGTTCCTAAGCAGAATTGAACTAGATATGGCCGTGTGTGTAGAAGCACAGTTCTTTTGTTCTGAGCAAGTTCACGGTTTGGACCTCTTAGGAAACACAGTAGAGTAGAAGAGTTCTTTTTTCTCTAAATCAGAGTGTGTCTCTTGTAAGGCGAGCTAGTGTTTGTTTCCCAGTCCTAAATGGAGTTGAATCACATGCAGTTTCTGGTCCTACGAGCAAGAGTTTTTTTCTGGTAAGAAGAGTCACTATTGTGCTCCCATTGTCATACACAGGGCAAATAGCACTGGCGTCTGTTCCCAGCATGTACAGTGTATTGGACTGAAGAGGATCTACTGTTCTTGTCAGGTTCCTAAGCAGAGTTGAACTAGATATGGCCCTGTGTGTAGGAAGCACAGTGTTTTTGTTCTGAGCAAGCTCACTGTTCAGACCCCATAGGAAACACAGTAGAGTAGAAGGGTGCTCTTTTCTCTAAAGCAGATTGTGTTTCTTGTAAGGCGAGCTAGCATTTGTTTCCCAGTCCTAAATGGAGTTGAATCACATGCAGTTTCTGGTCCTACGAGCAAGAGTTGTTTTCTGGTAAGAAGAGTCACTATTGTGCTCCAAATGCCATACACAGTGCAAATAGTACTCGCATCTGTTCCCTTCAAGTACAGTGTATTGGACTGATTAGGAGCTACTGTTCTTGTCAGTTTCCTCAGCAGAGTTGAACTAGTTATGGTCCGTGTTTAGGAAGCACAGTTCTTTTGTTCTGAGTAAGCTCACTGTTCTGCCCCTATAGGAAACACAGTAGAGTAGAAGAGTGCTCTTTTCTCTAAATCAGAGTGTGTTTCTTGTAAGGCGAGCTAGCGTTTGTTTCCCAGTCCTAAATGGAGTTGAATCACATGCAGTCTCTGGCTCTACGAGCAAGAGTTGTTTTCTGGTAAGTAGAGTCACTATTGCGCTGCCATTGCCATACACAGAACAAATAGCACTCGCGTCTGTTCCCAGCAAGTACAGTGTATTGGACTGAAGAGGAGCTACTGTTCTTGTCAGTTTCCTAAGCAGAGTTGAACTAGATATGGCCCGTGTGTGTAGGAAGCACAGTTCTTTTGTTCTGAGCAAGCTCACTGTTTGGACAACAAGGAAACACAGTAGAGTAGAAGATTGCTCTTTTCTCAAAAGCAGAGTGTGTTTCTTGTAAGGCGAGTTAATGTTTGTTTCCCAGTCCTAAATGGAGTTGAATCACATGCAGTTTCTGGTCCTAGAGCAAGAGTTGTTTTATGGTAATAATAGTCACTATTGTTCTGCCATTGCCATACACAGGACAAATAGCACTGGCGTCTGTTCCCAGCAAGTACAGTGTATTGGACTGAAGAGGATCTACTGTTCTTGTCAGGTTCCTAATCAGAATTGAACTAGATATGGCCGTGTGTGTAGGAAGCACCGTTCTTTTGTTCTGAGCAAGCACACTGTTCTGGCCCTACAGGAAACACAGTAGAGTAGAAGAGTACTCTTTTCTCAAAAGCAGAGTGTGTTTCTTGTAAGGCGAGCTAGCGTTTGTTAACGAGTCCTTAATGGAGTACAATCACAGGCAGTTTCCGGTCCTATGAGCAAGAGTTGTTTTCTGGTAAGGAAAGTCACTTTTGTGCTATCATTGCCATACACAGTGTAAATAGCACTCGCGTCGGTTCCCAGCAAGTACAGTGTATTGGACTGAATAGGAGCTACTGTTCTTGTCAGTTTCCGAAGCAGAGTTGAACTAGATATGGTCGGTGTGTGTAGGAAGCACAGTTCTTTTGTTCTGAGCAAGCTAACTGTTTGGACCACATAGGAAACACAGTAGAGCAGAAGAGTGCTCTTTTCTCAAAAGCAGAGTGTGTTTCTTATAAGAATAGCCAGCGTTTGTTTCCCAATCCTAAATGGAGTTGAATCACATGCAGTTTCTGGTCCTACGAGCAAGAGTTGTTTTCTGGAAAGAAGAGTCAATATTGCGCTGCCATTGCCGTACACAGGACAAAGAGCCCTGGAGTCTGTTCCCAGCAAGTACAGTGTATTGGAGTGAAGAGGATCTACTGTTCTTGTCAGGTTCCTAAGCAGAATTGAACTAGATATGGCCGTGTGTAGGAAGCACAGTTCTTTTGTTCTGAGCAATTTCCCTGTTTGGACCTCTTAGGAAACACAGTAGAGTAGAAGAGTGCTTTTTTCTCTAAATCAGAGTGTGTTTCTTGTAAGGCGAGCTAGTGTTTGTTTCCCAGTTCTAAATGGAGTTGAATCACATGCATTTTCTGGTCCTACGAGCAAGAGTTGTTTTCTGGTAAGAAGAGTCAATATTGTGCTCCCATTGTCATACACCGGGCAAATAGCACTCGCGTGTGTTCCCAGCATGTACAGTGTATTGGACTGAAGAGGATCTACTGTTCTTGTCAGGTTCCTAAGCAGAATTGAACTAGGTATGGCCGTGTGTGTAGGAAGCACAGTTCTTTTGTTCTGAGCAAGCTCACTGTTCTGGCCCTATAAGAAACACAGTAGAGTAGAAGAGTGCTCTTTTCTCAAAAGCAGAGTGTGATTCTTGTAAGGCGAGCTAGCTTTTTTTCCCAGTCCTAAATGGAGTTGAATCCCATGCAGTTTCTGGTCCTACGAGCAAGAGTTGTTTTCTGGTAAGGAAGTCACTATTGCGTTCCCAGTGCCATACACAGTGCAAATAACACTCGCGTCTGTTCCAGCAAGTACAGTGTATCAGACTGAAGAGGAGCTACTGTTCTTGTCAGTTTCCTAAGCAGAGTTGAATGAGATATGGCCCGTGTGTAGGAAGCACAGTTCTTTTGTTCTGAGCAAGCTCACTGTTTGGACCCCATTGGAAACACAGTAGAGTAGAAGAGTGCTCTTTTTTCAAAAGCAGAGTGTGTTTCTTGTAAGGCGAGCTAGAGTTTGTTTCCCAGTCCTAAATGGAGTTGAATCACATGCAGTTTCTGGTCCTACGAGCAAGAGTTGTTTTCTGGTAAGAAGAGTCACTATTGTGCTCCCATTGAAATACACAGGGCAAATAGCACTGGCGTCTGTTCCCATCATGTACAGTGTATTGGACTGAAGAGGATCTACTGTTCTTGTCAGGGTCCTAAGCAGAGTTGAACTAGATATGGCCGTGTGTGTAGGAAGCACAGTTCTTTTGTTCTGAGCAAGTTCACTGTTCAGACCTCTTAGGAAACACAGTAGAGTAGAAGTGTGCTTTTTTCTCTAAATCAGAGTGTGTTTCTTGTAAGGCGAGCTAGTGTTTGTTTCCTAGTCCTAAATGGAGATGAATCACATGCAGTCTCTGGTCCTACGAGCAAGAGTTGTTTTCTGGTAAGAAGAGTCACTATTGTGCTCCCATTGTCATACACTGGGCAAATAGCACTCGCGTCTGTTACCAGCATGTACAGTGTATTGGACTGAAGAGGGTCTACTCTTCTTGTCAGGTTCGTAAGCAGAGTTGAACTAGATATGGCCGTGTGTAGGAAGCACAGTTCTTTTGTTCTGAGCAAGCTCACTGTTCTGGCCCTATAGGAAACACATTAGAGTAGAAGAGTGCTCTTTTCTCAAAAGCAGAGTGTGTTTCTTGTAAGGCGAGCTAGCGTTTGTTTCCCAGTACTATATGGAGTTGAATAACATGCAGTTTCTGGTCCTACGAGCAAGAGTTGTTTTCTGGTAAGGAAAGTCACTATTGCGCTCCCATTGCCATACACAGTGCAAATAGCACTCGCGTCTGTTCCCAGCAAGTGCAGTGTATTGGACTGAAGAGGATCTACTATTCTTGTAAGTTTCCTAAGCAGAATTGAACTAGATATGACCGTGTGTAGGAAGCACAGTTCTTTTGTTCTGAGCAAGCTCACTGTTTTGGCCCTATAGGAAAAACTTTAGAGTAGAAGAGTGCTCTTTTCTGAAAAGCAGAGAGTGTTTCTTGTAAGGTGAGCTAGCGTTTGTTTCCCAGTCCTAAATAGAGTTGAATCTCATGCAGTTTCTGGTCCTACCAGAAAGAGTTGTTTTCTGGTGAGAAGAGTTACTATTGCGCTCCAAATGCCTTATACAGTGCAAATAGCACTCGCGTCTGTTCCCAGCAAGTACAATGTATTGGACTGAATAGGAGCTACTGTTCTTGTCAGTTTCCTAAAGAGTTTAACTAGATATGGGCCATGTGTGTAGGAAGAACAGTTCTTTTGTTCTGAGCAAGCTCACTGTTTGTACCCCATAGGAAACACAGTGGAGTAGAAGAGTGCTCTTTTTTCAAAAGCAGAGTGTGTTTCTTGTAAGGCGAACTAGCGTTTGTTTCCCAGTCCTAAGTGGAGTTGAATCAAATGGAGTTTCTGGTACTACGAGCAAGAGTTGTTTTCTGGTAAGAAGAGTCAATATTGTGCTGCCATTGCCATACACAGGACAAATAGCACTGGCGTCGGTTCGCAGCAAGTACAGTGTATTGGACTGAAGAGGATCTACTGTTCTTTTCAGGTTCCTAAGCAGACTTGAACTAGATATGGCCGTGTGTAGGAAGAACAGGTTTTTTTGTTCTGAGCAAGCTCACTGTTCGGACCCCATAGGAAACACAGTAGCGTAGAAGAGTGCTCTTTTCTCTAAAGCAGAGTGTGTTTCTTGTAAGGCGAGCTAGCGTATTTTCCCAGTTCTAAATGGAGTTGAATCACATGCCGTTTCTGGTCCTACGAGCAAGAGTTGTTTTCCGGTAAGGAAAGTCACTATTGCACTCCCAATGCCATACACAGTGCAAATAGTACTCGCGTCTGTTCCCAGCAAGTACAGTGTATCGGACTGAAGAGGAGCTACTGTTCTTGTCAGTTTCCTAAGCAGAGTTGAACTAGATATGGTCCGTGTGTGTAGGAAGCGCAGTTCTTTTGTTCTGAGCAAGCTCACTGTTTGGACCCCATAGGAAACACAGTAGAGTAGAAGAGTGCTCTTTTCTCAAAAGCAGAGTGTGTTTCTTGTAATGCGAGCTAGCGTTTGTTTCCCAGTCCTACATGGAGTGGAATCACATGCAGTTTCTGGTAGTATGATTAAGAGTTGTTTTCTGGTAAGGAAAGTTACTATTGTGCTCCCATTGCCATTCAAAGTGCAAATAGCACATGCGTCTGTTCCCAGCAAGTACAGTGTATTGGACTGAAGAGGAGCTACTGTACTTGTCAGGTTCCCAAGCAGAGTTGAACTAGATATGGCCAGTGTGGGTAGGAAGCACAGTTCTTATGTTCTAAGCAAGCTCACTGTTCTGGCCCTATAGGAAACACAGCAGAGTAGAAGAGTGCTCTTTTCTCTAAAGCAGAGTGTGTTTCTTGTAAGGCGAGCTAGCATTTGTTGCCCAGTCCTAAATGGAGTTGAATCACATGCAGTTTTTTGTCCTACGAGCAAGAGTTGTTTTCTGATAAGACGAGTCACTATTGTGCTCCAATTGCCATACACAGTGCAAAAAGCACTCGCGTATGTTACCCGCACGTAAAGTGTATTGGACTGAAGAGGAGCTACTGTTCTTGTCAGTTTCCTAAGCACAGTTGAACTCGATATGGCCCGTGTGTGTAGGAAGCACAGTTCTTTTGTTCTGAGCAAGCTCACTGTTCAGACCCCATAGGAAACAGTAGAGTAGAAGAGTGCTCTTTTCTCAAATGCAGAGTGTGTTTCTTGTAAGGCGAGCTAGCGTTTGTTTCCCAGTCCTAAATGGAGTTGAATCTCATGCAGTTTCTGGTCCTACAAGCATGATTTGTTTTATGGTAAGAAGAGTCATTATTGCGCTGCCATTGCCATACACAGGACAAATAGCACTGGCGTCTGTTCCCAGCAAGTACAGTGTACTGGACTGAAGAGGATCTACTGTTCTTGTCAGGTTCCTAAGCAGAATTGAACTAGATATGATCCGTGTGTGTAGGAAGCACAGTTCTTTTGTTCTGAGCAAGCTCACTGTTTGGACCCGATAGGATAAACAGTAGAGTAGAAGAGTGCTCTTTTCTCCAAAGCAGAGTGTGTTTCTTGTAAGGCGAGCTAGCGTTTGTTTCCCAGTCCTAAACGGAGTTGAATCACATGCAGATTGTGGTCCTACAAGCAAGAGTTGTTTTCTGGTAAGGAAAGTCACTATTGCTCTCCCATTTCCATACACAGTGCAAATAGCACTCGCGTCTGTTCCCAGCAAGTACAGTGTATCAGACTAAAGAGGAGCTACTGTTCTTGTGAGTTTCCTAAGCAGAGTTGAACTAGATATGGCCCGTGTGTGTAGGAAGCACAGTTCTTATGTTCTGAGCAAACTCACTGTTCTGGCACTATAGGAAACACAGTAGAGTAGAAGAGTGCTCTTTTTTCAAAAGCAGAGTGTGTTTCTTCTAAGGCGAGCTAGCGTTTATTTCCTAGTCCTAAATGGAGTTGAATCACATGCAGTTTCAGGTCCTACGAACAAGAGTTGTTTTCTGGTAAGGAAAGTCACATTGTGCTCCCATTGCCATACACAGTGCAAATAGCACTAGCTTCTGTTCCCAGAAAGTACAGTGTATTGGACTAAATAGGTGCTACTGTTCTTGTCAGTTTCCTAAGCAGAGTTGAACTAGATATGATCCGTGTTTGTAGGAAGCACAGTTCTTTTGTTCTTTGCAAGCTCACTGTTTGACCCCATTTGAAACACAGTAGAGTAGAAGAGTGCTCTTTTCTCTAAAGCAGAGTTTGTTTCTTGTAAGGCGAGCTGGCGTTTGTTTCGCAGTCCTAAATGGAGTTGAATCCCATGCAGTTTCTGGTACTACGAGCAAGAGTTGCTTTCTGGTAAGAAGAGTCACTATTGTGCTGCCATTGCCATACACAGGACAAATAGCACTGGCGTCTGTTCGCAGCAAGTACAGTGTATTGGATGGAAGAGGATCTACTGTTCTTGTCAGGTTCCTAAGCAGACTTGAACTAGATATGGCCGTGTGTGTAGGAAGCACAGATTTTTTGTTCTGAGCAAGCTCACTGTTCAGACCCCATAGGAAACACAGTAGAGTGGAAGAGTGTTTATTTCTCAAAAGCAGAGTGTGTTTCTTTTAAGGCGAGCTAGCGTTTGTTTCCCATCACTAAATGGAGTGGAATCACATGCAGTTTCTGGTCCTACGAGCAAGAGTTGTTTTCTGGTAAGGAAAGTCACTATTGTGCTCCCATTGACATACCCAGTGCAAATAGCACTCGCGTCTGTTCCCAGCAAGTACAGTGTATTGGACTGAAGAGGAGCTACTGTTCTTGTCAGTTTCCTAAGAAGAGTTGAACTAGATATGGCCCGTGTGTGTAGGAAGCACAGTTCTTTTTTTTCTTAGCAAGCTCACTGTACTGGTCCTATAGGAAACACAGTAGAGTAGAAGAGTGCTCTTTTCTCAAAAGCAGAGTGTGTTTCTTGTAAGGCGAGCTAGCGTTTGATTCCCAGTCCTAAATGAAGTTGAATCACATGCAGTTTCTGGTCCTAAGAGCAAGAGTTGTTTTCTGGTAAGGAAAGTCACTATTGTGCTCCTCTTGCCATACACAGTGCAAATAGCTCTCGGGTCTGTTCCCAGCAAGTACAGTGTATCGGACTGAAGAGGAGCTACTGTTCTTGTCAGTTTCCTAAGCAGAATTGAACTAGATATGGCCCGTGTGTGGGAAGCACAGTTCTTATGTTCTGAGCAAGCTCACTGTTCTGGCCATGTAGGAAACACATTAGAGTAGAAGAGTGCTCTTTTTTTAAAGCAGAGTGTGTTTCTTCTAAGGCGAGCTAGCGTTTGTTTCCCAGTCCTAAATGGCGTTGAATCACATGTAGTTGTGGTCCTACAAGCAAGAGTTGTTTTCTGGTAAGGAAAGTAACTATTGCGCTCTCATTGCCATACACAGTGCAAATAGCACTCGCGTCTGATTCCAGCAAGTACAGTGTATTGGACTGAAGAAGAGCTACTGTTCTTGTCATTTTCCTAAGCAGAGTTGAACTTACATATGGTTCGTGTGTGTAGGAAGCACAGTTCTTTTGTTCTGAGCAAGCTCAGTGTTTGGACCCCGTAGGAAACACAGTAGAGTAGAAGAGTGCTCTTTTCTCAAAAGCAGAGTGTGTTTCTTGTAAGGCGAGCTGGAGTTTGTTTCCCAGTCCTAAATGGAGTTGAGCCACATGCAGTTTTTTGTCCTACGAGCAAGAGTTGTTTTCTGGTAAGACGAGTCACTATTGTGCTCCAATTGCCATACACAGTGCAAATAGCACTCGCGTCTGTTCCCAGCAAGTACAGTGTATTGGAATGAAGAGGATCTACTGTTCTTGTCAGGTTCCTAAGCAGAATTGAACTAGATATGGCCGTGTGTGTAGGAAGCACAGTTCTTTTGTTCTGAGCAAGCTAACTGTTCAGGCCCCATAGGAAACACAGTAGAGTAGAAGAGTGTTCTTTTCTCAAGAGCAGAGTGTGTTTATTATAACGCGAGCTAGCGTTTGTTTCCCAGTCCTAAATGGAGTGGAATCACATGCAGTTTCTGGTCCTATGAGCAAGAGTTGTTTTCTGGTAAGGAAAGTCACTATTGCGCTCCCATTGCCATATACAGTGCAAACAGCACTTGCGTCTGTTCCCATTAAGTACAGTGTATCGGACTGAAGAGGAGCTACTGTTCTTGTCAGTTTCCTAAGCAGAGTTGAACTACTCATGGCCCGTGTGTGTAGGAAGCACAGTACTTTTGTTCTGAGCAAGCTCACTGTTTGGACCCTATAGGAAACACAGTAGAGTAGAAGAGTGCTCTTTTTTCTAAAGCAGAGTGTGTTTCTTGTAATGCGAGCTAGCGTTTGTTTTCCAGTCCTAAATGGAGTGGAATCACATGCAGTTTCTTGTCCTATGAGCAAGAGTTGTTTTCTGGTAAGGAAAGTCACTATTGCGCTCTCATTGCCATACACAGTGCAAATAGCACTCGGGTCTGTTCCCAGCAAGTACAGTGTATTGGACTGAAGAGGAGCTACTGTTCTTGTCATTTTCCTAAGCAGAGTTGAACTACATATGGTCCGTGTGTGCAGGAAGCACAGTTCTTTTGTTCTGAGCAAGCTCATTGTTTGGACCCCATAGGAAACACAGTAGAGTAGAAGAGTGCTCTTTTCTCAAAAGCAGAGTGTGTTTCTTCTAAGGCAAGCTAGAGTTTGTTTCCCAGTCCTAAATGGAGTTGAGTCACATGCAGTTTTTTGTCCTACGAGCAAGAGTTGTTTTCTGGTAAGACAAGTCACTATTGTGCTCCAATTGACATACACAGTGCAAATAGCACTCACGTCTGTTCTCAGCAAGTACAGTGTATCGGACTGAAGAGGAGCTACTGTTCTTGTCAGTTTCCTTAGCAGAGTTGAACTATATATGGCCCGTGTGTGTAGGAAGCACAGTTATTATGTTCTGAGCAAGCTCACTGTCCTGGCCCTATATGAAACACAATAGAGTAGAAGAGTGCTCTTTTCTCTTAAGCAGAGTGTGTTTCTTGTAAGGCGAGCTCGCGTTTG